>NW_027441970.1:300000-447221 GCF_048569485.1 Anomaloglossus baeobatrachus | reverse complement strand
TTGAGTGCAGTTTTGGTAACAAAACTTCCTGCATTTCCTTCCCAGAAAAGTCTATGTGATTTCAGTTTTTCTGTTCACACTTTGCAGCTTTTTTTTTGGCTGCATCTTTGTGGTGACCACAAAGATGCAGCATGTCAATTCTTACTGCATTTTTTCCTGCGGTTTTTGAGCTCTTCCAATCAATAGATGACTTAAAAAACACACTGAGCAAAAACGCAGTAAAACGCGGCAAATAATACATGCCGAGAGTGCGTTTTTTTGGGCCTAAAAACATGAATCTTTGTGGTCACCACAAAGATGCAGCGTGCGCACATAGCCTTATTCTGTTTAAAGGCCTATATGGTAGCCATTATACTATTTGGAAGGCTATGTGGGGCCCATTATACTGTGTGCAGACCGTTATAGAATATGGAGGAGCCATTATACTGTATGAAGGGCTGTGTTGGGGCCATCGTACTGTGTTGGGGTTGTTGTGGGTGTATTATGCTTTGCTGGGTGGGAGGTGATGTAGAATCATCAAACTGTGCGTGGAGGGTACTGTGCAGGAATTCACTTTGGGTGTATCATACAGTGTTTGGGGGGCACTTTTGTTGGGATCATACTTTATGGGGGTCATGAAAGGGATTTCCTAATGTGTGGAAACACTAACGGGCAGCAATTTGCCATGTGCGCATGCTGCATCTTTATGGAGACCACAAAGATGCACGGTTTTGGTCCCAAAAAACATACCCCTGGTGTGCATTTTTTTTGCGTTTTTGCCCAGTGTATTTTTTAAAGTCAAATCTATTGACTGGAAGGGCTCAAAAACACAGAAAGAACCTTGTTTAGTCACCACAAAAACGCAGCCAAAAAAAAAAAGCTGCAATGTGCGCTTTGGTGCATACCGATGGGTTGTGTGGGTATGCTGGGAGTTGTTGTTCTACTTCAGAAAGGGAGCGTGAGGTTGCAGGTTGTTGTATTGTTATGCCAGTGGGGTTGTCATTTGGATCTGCTGCTTTTCAGTGTTCCTACTGAGTCTTCTAGGATATACTCCGCGGCTGCCTTCATTGCAGGCTCAGCAGCCTCTCACATTGCAGCGCAGGCAGCCGCGGGGATAACGAGCGCTGCCATCAGGATGTTAGATGACATCATTGCCTGCTGTGACAATCTTCGCTTCACTCCTGTCAGCGCTGTCACTGCCTTCTATGCCGCTGCGTTCTCACGTCACTAGCGGTGACGTCTCGGGCGATACTGCTGAGATTGCGGCGGGCATAGAAGTCAGGGACAGCGCTGACAGGAGTGAAGCGAAGATTGTCACCGCAGGTAATGATTTCATTTAACCTCCTGACAGCAGCGCTCGGCATCCCCTGCAGTGACCTGGGCTATTGATGTTAGCTCAGGTCACTGCATTACTCTCCCAGCCAATGAGGAACATTCTGTTCTTCATTGACTGGGACATTGACTATGGTATGGATTGTCAT
Organism: Anomaloglossus baeobatrachus; assembly: GCF_048569485.1. Lineage (NCBI taxonomy): Eukaryota > Metazoa > Chordata > Amphibia > Anura > Aromobatidae > Anomaloglossus > Anomaloglossus baeobatrachus. Next base: position 445,761 of record NW_027441970.1, on the reverse strand, counting down.
GGGACCCCCTTATTGGATTATGCTGGACCTGGATTTGTTTTTCTTTTGAATAAATTGGTGAATGAGGGAATGTTTTGAGGAGTGTTTTTTCAAATAAAACTTTTTTTTTGTTGTCTATTTTTTTATTACTGACTGGGTTTGTGATGTCGGATATCTGATTGACGCGTGACATCACTAATCCCAGGGCTTGATGCCAGGTGACATTACACATTTGGCATCAACCCCATATATTACCCCGTTTGCCACCGCACCAGGGCACGGGATGAGTTGGGGCAAAGCACCAGGATTGGCACATCTAATGGATGTGCCACTTCTGGGGCGGCTGTGGCCTGCTATTTTTAGGCTGGGGAGTGTCCAATAACAGTGGGCCTCCCTAGTCTGAGAATACCAGACCACAGCTGTCTGCTTTACCTTGGCTGGTGATCCAATTTGGGGGGACCCCATGTTTTTTGTTTTAAATTATTTATTTAATTTAAAATAACAGCGTGGGGTGCCCTCTGTTTTATATTACCAGCCAAGCTGAAGCTGCCAGCTGTGGTTTGCAGGCTGCAGCCATCTGCTTTATCCTAGCTGGCTACAAAAGTATGGGGGACCCATTGTCGTTTGTTTTTTTTTTAATTATTTTTTATTTATTTTTTGGATAAATACAAGGCTAAGCATACTTTAGTGCCACATGAAAGTCACTAAAGGGTGCCAGCTTAGAATATGCAGGGGGGTAGGACATTATATGTCTTTCTCATCTATCTATCTATCTATCTATCTATCTATCTATCTATCTATCATCTGTCTATCCCTCTGTTTATTCATTCATCCCTCTATCACTCTGTCTCTATATCTATCTATTCATCTCTATATCTACTCATCTATTTATCTTTCTTGCTGCTTCCGTTTTTTGCGGTCCGCAAAAAAAACGGAAGGCACACAGATGACACACGGATGTATCCGTGAAAAAATTGGCCATTTTTTAGTGCTGGGGTAGAATACTGACAGGGAATGAGTGTGCAGGGGGCGGGCAGGGGACGGGGCTGGACACTGAGGCCGGGCAGTGCCAGCTCTAACTGAGGTTTTGCACAGGAAGTGGTCAGTTTGCTAGAGCAAAATGTAAACAAAGAACTGCAGAGAATAAAGGGATAATTCAAGTGGAACAAAAGTTAGAAAACAAAAAATAACAATATAGGGGTGTTTTATATGACAATACAGCACAGATAAACTCAATATTTTTTGGTAAGCTAATGTCGGACAACTCCTTTAATTTGCTTGAGTCAGATTCATGGTACAATTGGAAATGTTTTGGTAGGGTTTTTAGGTGTTCCGTCTCTTGCAGAGTCTTTGTTTTCTCACTGTCCCTGATGTGCTCACGGGCTCCCACCTTTAACCCCCTAACCACTGGACGATTTTTCCGTTTTTGTTTTTTGCTCCCCTTTTTCCGAGAGTCGTATCTTTTTTATTTTTCCCGTCAATCTTGCCATAAGAGGGCTCGTTTTTTGCGGGACGTATTGGTCTTTAAAGTGAAACCATGAGTTTTACCATATGTGGTACTGGAAAACAGCACAAAATTTCCACGTGCGGAAAAATTACAAAAAAGTGTGATTGGACAATGGTTTATGGGGTACTTTATTCACCGTGTTCACTGTATGGTAAAACTGATGGGTGGGTGTGATACTTCAGGTTGGTATGAGTTCGTTGATACCAAACATGTTTAGGTTTACTTTTTTTTTTAAACATAAATTTTTATTGCATTTTTCAGAATTATTACAATATGTCTAACATTTGAACAAGAATAAATTCACCTTACCAATTTACCCACCCTTGTCTTACCCCACCCTCTTTTATTCCCACTTTATCCCCCCCCAACATTTTTAATACGCTGAACACCAGGTATAAGTCGCAAAAGAACACACAGCTCCTCCATATTCTGATTCCCGTTTGAAGCCCTATTTCTCTGAAACCCTCGTCTCGCCCTACTGTTGTGTCTCTACTGCGTGTGTATTTTCAGCTTTCCCAATGTGCCTTGCAAGTCTCCCAGTAGATACCATTCCGTATTAGTGAAAGGAGATACCACTTTCCGTATTTCTGCAACTCCATACTGTTGTACTATAAATCTCTTCCATTTTTTAAAAAAGTTTCCCGTTAGTTCGTCCTTATTTATTTCGGCTTCCAACTGTTCAATATTGAGCAGCTTTTTAATCTGATTGACCACCTCCTCCTCTGATGGAACAGATTCCTCGAGCCATCTGCGTAGTAGGGCCTTTTTCCCTATCATAGCAATATTATGAAAGAGTCTTGGAATCGTGGTCCCCCGTGTATCTCCTCCTCCTTCCTTTTCTTTAGTCCTGTGGTGGAAAATCCATAACAATGGTTCTAGTTCCATTTCCACTTCCCATACTTTTTCTATAAGTGTCTTCATTTTTCCCCAAAATTTCTGACTTTGTGGGCACTGCCAAATCCCGTGGTATAAGTCCGTTTTCGGCTGTTTACATTTGGGGCAATGTTCTATTTTATTCATAGTCTGCTTGGTGGGGATGTTAAAACCATAAATTGCTCTGTGCATTAATCTAAACTGTGTGTCCCTCCAGCCCTCATTAATCACCTCCTTCCTCATCCTCATCCATCCCTGCTGTATCTTTTCCCCCTGCCTCTGTATCTTTTAGTTGTCGTGCCCATGCTCCCCAGACCTGGTCCGAGTGCAGTGGTACCAGTGCTGTTCTCAGATCTTTGTACAGGGAGGAGATAGTAATCTCCTGTTTATCCTTCATTATAAATTGATCCATTTCATTCAATACCTGTTCTTTTCTAACATCCCTCAATAGTCCCATTATTCCCTTTTCCACCTGTTTGTATTGTATGATTTGGAATGGGGAAAGCCCGTACCTGTTCACCATCTCCTCAAGAGTCAACCACCTATGTTCCGTTTCATGGAGCATATCCTTCACCCCACTGATCCCCTTATTTCTCCATTCTAGAAATAGTTTGTTTTCCCTCCCTGCTGGGAATTCCGGAAAATTCCAGATATTTAGGTATTTGGAGATTCGCCAGGACAGGTTAAACTTTTTCCTCACTGCTTTCCACGCCATTATCGTATCCCTACATACCAGGGAGTGCTTAATTTTCCTCGGAATATTGGCCAATGACGTGTGTAATATTGCCCCCAAGTCCCATGGTCTACAGTACTCACTTTCCAATTTTATGTTAGAATAGCTATTTGTCTTCCTCAGCCAGTCTATTACGTGCCTCATCAAGCATGCAAGGTTGTAGCCTCTCACATTTGGCATCTTGATTCCTCCCTTTTCCAGTGGTAGCATTAGTTTTTTCACCCTAATTCTTGGTCTTTTTCTCTTCCATAGGAAGCTTGTAAATGCTTTATTCAGTCTATTTACATCCGCATGCTTTAATAATATAGGGATAGTCTGCATTGGGTATAGCAGCTTCGAGAAACTCATCATTTTTATGAGGTGGTTTCTACCTAGCAGGGATAGCGGCAGCCCCTCCCACATCTTTAGCTCTCGTTCTATTTTCTGTATCAACGGTTTGAAGTTTATTTCATAAATGGAGGCAGGCTGGCGTCCCATCTGGATCCCCAGGTATTTAAGGTGGGTTTTTGCTATCGGTATCCCACATATGTTATCCCCTATTCCATAGGTTTTCAGGGATGACATGGTTCGCTCATTCAGAAACAGTATTTCACATTTTGTCTTGTTCAATTTAAAACCTGCCATAGACCCAAATCTCTCTATCTGTTGTATTGTTTTTAAAAGGTCATTCTGTGGTCTATTCATGAATAATATGATATCGTCCGCGAATAGAGCTGAATGTACTTTTTCCGTTCCAATGTTAATGCCCTTAAAGCAGTCTCCTCCATTGATCAGTTTTGATAATGGCTCAATGGCTAGATTGAACAAGAGAGGAGACAGCGGGCACCCCTGTCTCGTCCCTTTGGTCAAAGAGAAGGGTCGTGACAAAAATCCGGGTGGCGCCACTCTTGCCTGAGGGTTTGCATATAGTATACCTATAAATGTTCTGAATGCTCCCCTGAAGCCCATATTATCTAGGACTGTTTCCAGCTATGGCCACTGCACATTATGAAACGCTTTTTCAGCATCCAACGTGATCATGGCTGGAAATTCCCCTCCTTGTAGATCTCTGTGTCTGATGGCGTCCATTACTATCATGGCCTTTCTTACGTTTGTCACGGCTGCTCTCCCCTTTACAAACCCCGATTGGGTGGGAGAAATTAGCCTTGGTAATACCTCTGCTAATCGATTGGCCATCAATTTGGCCACTAGTTTAAGGTCTTGGTTGATTAGTGAGATTGGTCTATAATTCGTTGGATTGTCCAAATTTTTGTCTCCTTTGGGTAAAAGTTTTATATATGCAGTGTTAAGGTGGCTAGACATTCCCGTACCCCCTAACATTTTATTAAACATACGTGTCAGCGTTGGTGATATTTCCTCCTTTAGTACTTTATAGAATTCCCCATTGAACCCGTCAGGCCCCGGTGCTTTATGTATACTCAGTTCTCCTATTATTGTTTGCACTTCCTCTATTGTGATGTCCGCGTTCAGTCTAGTCAGTTCGTCCTCGGTTATTTGTGTAAGTCCTAATGTCTTTAGCCACTCCCTCCCTCCTTCTCCATTTTCATCCCCTTTACTATATAGTTTGGCATAGTATTCCCCCAAGATCTGGTTGATCTCCTGTGGATTCGTCGATTTGGTCCCATCCTGTCTTGTCATATTAGCTATTAACGTCAACGGTCGTCTTCCCTTTGCCAGGTTAGCCAGCAGTTTACCTGCCTTATTGCCAAATCGGTGCAAGTCAACCTCCTGCTGAGACCTTACTAGTTCTTCTCGTTTTCCTACCCACATGTCAAACTCTTATTTTGCTTCCTTCCACTCTTCTTTTGCTTTTTGGGATTTGTTTTCTAGGTACCTTGTGTATTTCTCTCTCAAACTAGTGCTTGCCTCCTGGTAATGTTTTTGCGTCTGTTTCCTGATTTTGGCTACATGCCCCATCAGTCTCCCCCTTAATACTACTTTCACTGTTTCCCAGAATAGCATTGCCTCTTCCTCGTACCCGCTGTTAGTGCCGCAATATTCCTCCCACCACTCAATTAATGTTTTAATAAAATCTTTATCTTTGAGTAAGAATGATGGAAATCTCCATATATAATCCGAGCCCCTCTGTATTCTGTCATTTAAGTCTAAGGTCACCGGGCTGTGGTCGGATATAACCATGTTCTCTATGTCTACATCTTTGACCCTGTGCCAGAGTCTGTGGTCTACTAACATAAAGTCAATCCTTGACCATGCTTCGTGTGGGTGTGAGTAGTGTGTAAATTCACGTTCATATGGGTGTTGCGTTCTCCAACTGTCCTGCAGATTTGTGTCTTCCAGTAATTTGGCCATCAAACCCTTTGTATTCCTACTCTGCCTACCTTGTTCCTTGCCATACCTCCTGTGACGACATGGACTCTCATGGGTTAAAGTTTCTTAAAATCCAGCCAGACAGCATGATAGATTGTCTATAGATGGGGGAGAAGTCCCTCATTGTTTTTACAAGACTCTTGTTGACTCAATGTGATTGTGTTGGCCACTGAAAGCTAGACGTATTGTTCTCCAGACATTTCCAGTAACCATTGTATTGTAGTTGTGTATTGATAATGTAATTATCTTAGTTTCGGATACCACTCAAAGGGAAGTGAAAGTGGGGCTTGTGAATTACCTCCTCACACCAGTCATTTTGGAGAATGACCTAGTACAAGGACTATCCAGTCAGTTTGAAGAAGCCATCACCCACCTCCAAGCCAAGCAGGACCCTGATGTGGATCTTTCTAACATCTTTTCCAGGGATGGTTTGCATTCCCGGTCTCCATCATCGACTTCTGAGCCAAGAACCGTGAGTAAGCCTAACCACACTGTGGCTTTTGACTGGGGGAGGATTGATAGTGGGAGATTTGTGCAGGCCCAACTCATGGACCCCACAATATGGCTGCTCAACTTGGGGGAGGTAATCAGGGGGAGGTGTATAGATGCAAGCCTCTGTTGCTGACCTCACCATTAAAAAGGACAATGCCGTCAAGAGGAGAAGGATGATCGGAAGCCTATCATGTCTGGCTAATATAAAGAAGGGGGAGGAATGTGACGACATGGACTCTCATGGGTTAAAGTTTCTTAAAATCCAGCCAGACAGCATGATAGATTGTCTATAGATGGGGGAGAAGTCCCTCATTGTTTTTACAAGACTCTTGTTGACTCAATGTAATTGTGTTGGCCACTGAAAGCTAGACGTATTGTTCTCCAGACATTTCCAGTAACCATTGTATTGTAGTTGTGTATTGATAATGTAATTATCTTAGTAGCCATTGTCTAGTCGGTGACTTCCAGTTTACATGTACACCCTCAGTCTTTCTATGCACATCATTTAAATGAACATTGTCCATGCAGCTTGAAATTCCTCCAATGGGAGAAGCAATCTTGTCCAACCAATCGATGAGGACGCAGTGTATCCAAGTGGAAGGTTGTGGCTATAAAAAGGACTTCTTTAAGCCACCAGGGGTTGTTGATGGATGCTGATGGATCCAGTCTAAGCTCTTTGGAGCTGACTAGAGGATCAGGATATCTTATGGCTTCAATCTAGGGACTCCGGACCCGGTTGGAGACCATATCCACAGCCTAGGGATTTCGACTCCGGCTGCCAGGATTTTAACATCAAACCAGGACTACCTAAGGAGGACACTCAGGTTGGGACAGTTCAGTCACCTGTTACAGACTTTGCAGACCTCAGACAGCTTGGAACCTGTGAGGCATGGACATTCTAAATCCCTGGTGAGCCAGCGGAAGGGTGAGACTCTGTTGCCTGTTACATTTGTGTGTTTTGCTGGTTATGTGATATGTGCCGTTAATTGTTTGGGGATCCAATAAAGTCTAATTATTGTGGTTCCCTCACCCTGTGTTGTCTGAGTAGTGTTACGCGCACGGTTAAGGAGGCCGGCGTTCAGTTGGGATGAGCCCTGAGCCACGCTGTCTTTCTAAAGGCGGCGGGTTTTAGTGGACGAGAGCACCCACTGAGCCCCGTGTCTCCACAATTGGTGGCAGCGGTGGGATACTACTCAGCCTGGTTTACCCAGGGGAGCTGCAGTGGACTGGTGTTTTCGGACACCGTCCAGGGCTCAACAACCAGGGAGGCACATAAGCATACCCAGCAGGCCATAGGGGAGGCATTCAGGTTTCGGACGCTGCCATGTCCAACCCCACCAGCTCAGCCATGGGACAAGGACAAGAGAGGAGTTACGACCGCTGCAGTAAATGGATGTTGCAGGATCTGTGCCGGAGGCGAGAGATTGTATGCTGGAGCGTTGGGATGCCCAGAATGATTCAGAGGACGATGAGGATCCCGCCGATATTGACCCAGAGGATGTAGACTATGTGCCACATCATGGATCTAGTGACAATTGGGAATCAACTTTGTCCAAAATGGCCCAAGCCACAGCGTTGTTGGATGCATTGGGGCCTAGATCCTCAAGAGAAGAGAGGGCTTATGTTCTGGAATATGTTTATGGGATTCCAGCTGCAGTACTGCTAACACCAGCCGGTCGAGAAGGATGGTCCCGCTACCCAGCAGAAGCTGCGCCAAAACAAAGGACTACAAACAGGGCCTGTGACTCGCCCAATCTATGGCGCTGTTATACATGTGGGCGCAATGGACATCTAGATAAAGATTGTCTCCAAAACCAAGGCCGCATGCTTGGAGCCCGTCTGCCACTCCAACCAGTCAACATATGCCGAGATGAACTAACGAGACCTGAGGAATGCTACTCCCAAGAAACACCAATAGTTGAGGAAGTGGTTTATCCAGTCCACACCCTACGGCAGGCCGGACACCGTACACCAGCCAACCTCCATCCCCACATCCAGACGGTCAAGGTCGGTGATATACAGGCTCAGGGACTTCGAGACATTGGATCTTCCATCACTCTGGTAAGCCCAGTTATTGTTTCTCCAGAAGACCCTGTACCAGATTCCCAATTACCCATCTCCCTGGCTGAGGGCCAGCGCTCAGACGTCCCTCTGGCATGTGTGCAGTTGGACCTAAAAACCGACCAGGGAGAGGTCGAGGTGGAGCTTGTGGATAGCCTCCCCACACCTGGTATTTTGGGGACCATCCAGGAAGTGATCGATGTGGGGATTGTGAACAGCCTCCCCATTCCTGACATTGTGGAGACTGACCAGAGCAAGGCTGATGTGGAGCTTATGGACACCGTCCACACACCTGTTGTTTCGGGGACTAGCCAGGAGGAAGTTGAAGTGGGGTTCATAGATGGCCCCACCAAGCCTGTTTCGGATACCACTCAAAGGGAAGTGAAAGTGGGGCTTGTGAATTACCTCCTCACACCAGTCATTTTGGAGAATGACCTAGTACAAGGACTATCCAGTCAGTTTGAAGAAGCCATCACCCACCTCCAAGCCAAGCAGGACCCTGATGTGGATCTTTCTAACATCTTTTCCAGGGATGGTTTGCATTCCCGGTCTCCATCATCGACTTCTGAGCCAAGAACCGTGAGTAAGCCTAACCACACTGTGGCTTTTGACTGGGGGAGGATTGATAGTGGGAGATTTGTGCAGGCCCAACTCATGGACCCCACAATATGGCTGCTCAACTTGGGGGAGGTAATCAGGGGGAGGTGTATAGATGCAAGCCTCTGTTGCTGACCTCACCATTAAAAAGGACAATGCCGTCAAGAGGAGAAGGATGATCGGAAGCCTATCATGTCTGGCTAATATTAAGAAGGGGGAGGAATGTGACGACATGGACTCTCATGGGTTAAAGTTTCTTAAAATCCAGCCAGACAGCATGATAGATTGTCTATAGATGGGGGAGAAGTCCCTCATTGTTTTTACAAGACTCTTGTTGACTCAATGTAATTGTGTTGGCCACTGAAAGCTAGACGTATTGTTCTCCAGACATTTCCAGTAACCATTGTATTGTAGTTGTGTATTGATAATGTAATTATCTTAGTAGCCATTGTCTAGTCGGTGACTCCCAGTTTACATGTACACCCTCAGTCTTTCTATGCACATCATTTAAATGAACATTGTCCATGCAGCTTGAAATTCCTCCAATGGGAGAAGCAATCTTGTCCAACCAATCGATGAGGACGCAGTGTATCCAAGTGGAAGGTTGTGGCTATAAAAAGGACTTCTTTAAGCCACCAGGGGTTGTTGATGGATGCTGATGGATCCAGTCTAAGCTCTTTGGAGCTGACTAGAGGATCAGGATATCTTATGGCTTCAATCTAGGGACTCCGGACCCGGTTGGAGACCATATCCACAGCCTAGGGATTTCGACTCCGGCTGCCAGGATTTTAACATCAAACCAGGACTACCTAAGGAGGACACTCAGGTTGGGACAGTTCAGTCACCTGTTACAGACTTTGCAGACCTCAGACAGCTTGGAACCTGTGAGGCATGGACATTCTAAATCCCTGGTGAGCTAGCGGAAGGGTGAGACTCTGTTGCCTGTTACATTTGTGTGTTTTGCTGGTTATGTGATATGTGCCGTTAATTGTTTGGGGATCCAATAAAGTCTAATTATTGTGGTTCCCTCACCCTGTGTTGTCTGAGTAGTGTTACGCGCACGGTTAAGGAGGCCGGCGTTCAGTTGGGATGAGCCCTGAGCCACGCTGTCTTTCTAAAGGCGGCGGGTTTTAGTGGACGAGAGCACCCACTGAGCCCCGTGTCTCCACAATTGGTGGCAGCGGTGGGATACTACTCAGCCTGGTTTACCCAGGGGAGCTGCAGTGGACTGGTGTTTTCGGACACCGTCCAGGGCTCAACAACCAGGGAGGCACATAAGCATACCCAGCAGGCCATAGGGGAGGCATTCAGGTTTCGGACGCTGCCATGTCCAACCCCACCAGCTCAGCCATGGGACAAGGACAAGAGAGGAGTTACGACCGCTGCAGTAAATGGATGTTGCAGGATCTGTGCCGGAGGCGAGAGATTGTCTGCTGGAGCGTTGGGATGCCCAGAATGATTCAGAGGACGATGAGGATCCCGCCGATATTGACCCAGAGGATGTAGACTATGTGCCACATCATGGATCTAGTGACAATTGGGAATCAACTTTGTCCAAAATGGCCCAAGCCACAGCGTTGTTGGATGCATTGGGGCCTAGATCCTCAAGAGAAGAGAGGGCTTATGTTCTGGAATATGTTTATGGGATTCCAGCTGCAGTACTGCTAACACCAGCCGGTCGAGAAGGATGGTCCCGCTACCCAGCAGAAGCTGCGCCAAAACAAAGGACTACAAACAGGGCCTGTGACTCGCCCAATCTATGGCGCTGTTATACATGTGGGCGCAATGGACATCTAGATAAAGATTGTCTCCAAAACCAAGGCCGCATGCTTGGAGCCCGTCTCCCACTCCAACCAGTCAACATATGCCGAGATGAACTAACGAGACCTTAGGAATGCTACTCCCAAGAAACACCAATAGTTGAGGAAGTGGTTTATCCAGTCCACACCCTACGGCAGGCCGGACACCGTACACCAGCCAACCTCCATCCCCACATCCAGACGGTCAAGGTCGGTGATATACAGGCTCAGGGACTTCGAGACATTGGATCTTCCATCACTCTGGTAAGCCCAGTTATTGTTTCTCCAGAAGACCCTGTACCAGATTCCCATTTACCCATCTCCCTGGCTGAGAGCCAGCGCTCAGACGTCCCTCTGGCATGTGTGCAGTTGGACCTAAAAACCGACCAGGGAGAGGTCGAGGTGGAGCTTGTGGATAGCCTCCCCACACCTGGTATTTTGGGGACCATCCAGGAAGTGATCGATGTGGGGATTGTGAACAGCCTCCCCATTCCTGACATTGTGGAGACTGACCAGAGCAAGGCTGATGTGGAGCTTATGGACACCGTCCACACACCTGTTGTTTCGGGGACTAGCCAGGAGGAAGTTGAAGTGGGGTTCATAGATGGCCCCACCAAGCCTGTTTCGGATACCACTCAAAGGGAAGTGAAAGTGGGGCTTGTGAATTACCTCCTCACACCAGTCATTTTGGAGAATGACCTAGTACAAGGACTATCCAGTCAGTTTGAAGAAGCCATCACCCACCTCCAAGCCAAGCAGGACCCTGATGTGGATCTTTCTAACATCTTTTCCAGGGATGGTTTGCATTCCCGGTCTCCATCATCGACTTCTGAGCCAAGAACCGTGAGTAAGCCTAACCACACTGTGGCTTTTGACTGGGGGAGGATTGATAGTGGGAGATTTGTGCAGGCCCAACTCATGGACCCCACAATATGGCTGCTCAACTTGGGGGAGGTAATCAGGGGGAGGTGTATAGATGCAAGCCTCTGTTGCTGACCTCACCATTAAAAAGGACAATGCCGTCAAGAGGAGAAGGATGATCGGAAGCCTATCATGTCTGGCTAATATTAAGAAGGGGGAGGAATGTGACGACATGGACTCTCATGGGTTAAAGTTTCTTAAAATCCAGCCAGACAGCATGATAGATTGTCTATAGATGGGGGAGAAGTCCCTCATTGTTTTTACAAGACTCTTGTTGACTCAATGTAATTGTGTTGGCCACTGAAAGCTAGACGTATTGTTCTCCAGACATTTCCAGTAACCATTGTATTGTAGTTGTGTATTGATAATGTAATTATCTTAGTAGCCATTGTCTAGTCGGTGACTCCCAGTTTACATGTACACCCTCAGTCTTTCTATGCACATCATTTAAATGAACATTGTCCATGCAGCTTGATATTCCTCCAATGGGAGAAGCAATCTTGTCCAACCAATCGATGAGGACGCAGTGTATCCAAGTGGAAGGTTGTGGCTATAAAAAGGACTTCTTTAAGCCACCAGGGGTTGTTGATGGATGCTGATGGATCCAGTCTAAGCTCTTTGGAGCTGACTAGAGGATCAGGATATCTTATGGCTTCAATCTAGGGACTCCGGACCCGGTTGGAGACCATATCCACAGCCTAGGGATTTCGACTCCGGCTGCCAGGATTTTAACATCAAACCAGGACTACCTAAGGAGGACACTCAGGTTGGGACAGTTCAGTCACCTGTTACAGACTTTGCAGACCTCAGACAGCTTGGAACCTGTGAGGCATGGACATTCTAAATCCCTGGTGAGCCAGCGGAAGGGTGAGACTCTGTTGCCTGTTACATTTGTGTGTTTTGCTGGTTATGTGATATGTGCCGTTAATTGTTTGGGGATCCAATAAAGTCTAATTATTGTGGTTCCCTCACCCTGTGTTGTCTGAGTAGTGTTACGCGCACGGTTAAGGAGGCCGGCGTTCAGTTGGGATGAGCCCTGAGCCACGCTGTCTTTCTAAAGGCGGCGGGTTTTAGTGGACGAGAGCACCCACTGAGCCCCGTGTCTCCACAATTGGTGGCAGCGGTGGGATACTACTCAGCCTGGTTTACCCAGGGGAGCTGCAGTGGACTGGTGTTTTCGGACACCGTCCAGGGCTCAACAACCAGGGAGGCACATAAGCATACCCAGCAGGCCATAGGGGAGGCATTCAGGTTTCGGACGCTGCCATGTCCAACCCCACCAGCTCAGCCATGGGACAAGGACAAGAGAGGAGTTGCGACCGCTGCAGTAAATGGATGTTGCAGGATCTGTGCCGGAGGCGAGAGATTGTCTGCTGGAGCGTTGGGATGCCCAGAATGATTCAGAGGACGATGAGGATCCCGCCGATATTGACCCAGAGGATGTAGACTATGTGCCACATCATGGATCTAGTGACAATTGGGAATCAACTTTGTCCAAAATGGCCCAAGCCACAGCGTTGTTGGATGCATTGGGGCCTAGATCCTCAAGAGAAGAGAGGGCTTATGTTCTGGAATATGTTTATGGGATTCCAGCTGCAGTACTGCTAACACCAGCCGGTCGAGAAGGATGGTCCCGCTACCCAGCAGAAGCTGCGCCAAAACAAAGGACTACAAACAGGGCCTGTGACTCGCCCAATCTATGGCGCTGTTATACATGTGGGCGCAATGGACATCTAGATAAAGATTGTCTCCAAAACCAAGGCCGCATGCTTGGAGCCCGTCTGCCACTCCAACCAGTCAACATATGCCGAGATGAACTAACGAGACCTGAGGAATGCTACTCCCAAGAAACACCAATAGTTGAGGAAGTGGTTTATCCAGTCCACACCCTACGGCAGGCCGGACACCGTACACCAGCCAACCTCCATCCCCACATCCAGACGGTCAAGGTCGGTGATATACAGGCTCAGGGACTTCGAGACATTGGATCTTCCATCACTCTGGTAAGCCCAGTTATTGTTTCTCCAGAAGACCCTGTACCAGATTCCCAATTACCCATCTCCCTGGCTGAGGGCCAGCGCTCAGACGTCCCTCTGGCATGTGTGCAGTTGGACCTAAAAACCGACCAGGGAGAGGTCGAGGTGGAGCTTGTGGATAGCCTCCCCACACCTGGTATTTTGGGGACCATCCAGGAAGTGATCGATGTGGGGATTGTGAACAGCCTCCCCATTCCTGACATTGTGGAGACTGACCAGAGCAAGGCTGATGTGGAGCTTATGGACACCGTCCACACACCTGTTGTTTCGGGGACTAGCCAGGAGGAAGTTGAAGTGGGGTTCATAGATGGCCCCACCAAGCCTGTTTCGGATACCACTCAAAGGGAAGTGAAAGTGGGGCTTGTGAATTACCTCCTCACACCAGTCATTTTGGAGAATGACCTAGTACAAGGACTATCCAGTCAGTTTGAAGAAGCCATCATCCACCTCCAAGCCAAGCAGGACCCTGATGTGGATCTTTCTAACATCTTTTCCAGGGATGGTTTGCATTCCCGGTCTCCATCATCGACTTCTGAGCCAAGAACCGTGAGTAAGCCTAACCACACTGTGGCTTTTGACTGGGGGAGGATTGATAGTGGGAGATTTGTGCAGGCCCAACTCATGGACCCCACAATATGGCTGCTCAACTTGGGGGAGGTAATCAGGGGGAGGTGTATAGATGCAAGCCTCTGTTGCTGACCTCACCATTAAAAAGGACAATGCCGTCAAGAGGAGAAGGATGATCGGAAGCCTATCATGTCTGGCTAATATTAAGAAGGGGGAGGAATGTGACGACATGGACTCTCATGGGTTAAAGTTTCTTAAAATCCAGCCAGACAGCATGATAGATTGTCTATAGATGGGGGAGAAGTCCCTCGTTGTTTTTACAAGACTCTTGTTGACTCAATGTAATTGTGTTGGCCACTGAAAGCTAGACGTATTGTTCTCCAGACATTTCCAGTAACCATTGTATTGTAGTTGTGTATTGATAATGTAATTATCTTAGTAGCCATTGTCTAGTCGGTGACTCCCAGTTTACATGTACACCCTCAGTCTTTCTATGCACATCATTTAAATGAACATTGTCCATGCAGCTTGAAATTCCTCCAATGGGAGAAGCAATCTTGTCCAACCAATCGATGAGGACGCAGTGTATCCAAGTGGAAGGTTGTGGCTATAAAAAGGACTTCTTTAAGCCACCAGGGGTTGTTGATGGATGCTGATGGATCCAGTCTAAGCTCTTTGGAGCTGACTAGAGGATCAGGATATCTTATGGCTTCAATCTAGGGACTCCGGACCCGGTTGGAGACCATATCCACAGCCTAGGGATTTCGACTCCGGCTGCCAGGATTTTAACATCAAACCAGGACTACCTAAGGAGGACACTCAGGTTGGGACAGTTCAGTCACCTGTTACAGACTTTGCAGACCTCAGACAGCTTGGAACCTGTGAGGCATGGACATTCTAAATCCCTGGTGAGCCAGCGGAAGGGTGAGACTCTGTTGCCTGTTACATTTGTGTGTTTTGCTGGTTATGTGATATGTGCCGTTAATTGTTTGGGGATCCAATAAAGTCTAATTATTGTGGTTCCCTCACCCTGTGTTGTCTGAGTAGTGTTACGCGCACGGTTAAGGAGGCCGGCGTTCAGTTGGGATGAGCCCTGAGCCACGCTGTCTTTCTAAAGGCGGCGGGTTTTAGTGGACGAGAGCACCCACTGAGCCCCGTGTCTCCACAATTGGTGGCAGCGGTGGGATACTACTCAGCCTGGTTTACCCAGGGGAGCTGCAGTGGACTGGTGTTTTCGGACACCGTCCAGGGCTCAACAACCAGGGAGGCACATAAGCATACCCAGCAGGCCATAGGGGAGGCATTCAGGTTTCGGACGCTGCCATGTCCAACCCCACCAGCTCAGCCATGGGACAAGGACAAGAGAGGAGTTACGACCGCTGCAGTAAATGGATGTTGCAGGATCTGTGCCGGAGGCGAGAGATTGTCTGCTGGAGCGTTGGGATGCCCAGAATGATTCAGAGGACGATGAGGATCCCGCCGATATTGACCCAGAGGATGTAGACTATGTGCCACATCATGGATCTAGTGACAATTGGGAATCAACTTTGTCCAAAATGGCCCAAGCCACAGCGTTGTTGGATGCATTGGGGCCTAGATCCTCAAGAGAAGAGAGGGCTTATGTTCTGGAATATGTTTATGGGATTCCAGCTGCAGTACTGCTAACACCAGCCGGTCGAGAAGGATGGTCCCGCTACCCAGCAGAAGCTGCGCCAAAACAAAGGACTACAAACAGGGCCTGTGACTCGCCCAATCTATGGCGCTGTTATACATGTGGGCGCAATGGACATCTAGATAAAGATTGTCTCCAAAACCAAGGCCGCATGCTTGGAGCCCGTCTGCCACTCCAACCAGTCAACATATGCCGAGATGAACTAACGAGACCTGAGGAATGCTACTCCCAAGAAACACCAATAGTTGAGGAAGTGGTTTATCCAGTCCACACCCTACGGCAGGCCGGACACCGTACACCAGCCAACCTCCATCCCCACATCCAGACGGTCAAGGTCGGTGATATACAGGCTCAGGGACTTCGAGACATTGGATCTTCCATCACTCTGGTAAGCCCAGTTATTGTTTCTCCAGAAGACCCTGTACCAGATTCCCAATTACCCATCTCCCTGGCTGAGGGCCAGCGCTCAGACGTCCCTCTGGCATGTGTGCAGTTGGACCTAAAAACCGACCAGGGAGAGGTCGAGGTGGAGCTTGTGGATAGCCTCCCCACACCTGGTATTTTGGGGACCATCCAGGAAGTGATCGATGTGGGGATTGTGAACAGCCTCCCCATTCCTGACATTGTGGAGACTGACCAGAGCAAGGCTGATGTGGAGCTTATGGACACCGTCCACACACCTGTTGTTTCGGGGACTAGCCAGGAGGAAGTTGAAGTGGGGTTCATAGATGGCCCCACCAAGCCTGTTTCGGATACCACTCAAAGGGAAGTGAAAGTGGGGCTTGTGAATTACCTCCTCACACCAGTCATTTTGGAGAATGACCTAGTACAAGGACTATCCAGTCAGTTTGAAGAAGCCATCACCCACCTCCAAGCCAAGCAGGACCCTGATGTGGATCTTTCTAACATCTTTTCCAGGGATGGTTTGCATTCCCGGTCTCCATCATCGACTTCTGAGCCAAGAACCGTGAGTAAGCCTAACCACACTGTGGCTTTTGACTGGGGGAGGATTGATAGTGGGAGATTTGTGCAGGCCCAACTCATGGACCCCACAATATGGCTGCTCAACTTGGGGGAGGTAATCAGGGGGAGGTGTATAGATGCAAGCCTCTGTTGCTGACCTCACCATTAAAAAGGACAATGCCGTCAAGAGGAGAAGGATGATCGGAAGCCTATCATGTCTGGCTAATATTAAGAAGGGGGAGGAATGTGACGACATGGACTCTCATGGGTTAAAGTTTCTTAAAATCCAGCCAGACAGCATGATAGATTGTCTATAGATGGGGGAGAAGTCCCTCATTGTTTTTACAAGACTCTTGTTGACTCAATGTAATTGTGTTGGCCACTGAAAGCTAGACGTATTTTTCTCCAGACATTTCCAGTAACCATTGTATTGTAGTTGTGTATTGATAATGTAATTATCTTAGTAGCCATTGTCTAGTCGGTGACTCCCAGTTTACATGTACACCCTCAGTCTTTCTATGCACATCATTTAAATGAACATTGTCCATGCAGCTTGATATTCCTCCAATGGGAGAAGCAATCTTGTCCAACCAATCGATGAGGACGCAGTGTATCCAAGTGGAAGGTTGTGGCTATAAAAAGGACTTCTTTAAGCCACCAGGGGTTGTTGATGGATGCTGATGGATCCAGTCTAAGCTCTTTGGAGCTGACTAGAGGATCAGGATATCTTATGGCTTCAATCTAGGGACTCCGGACCCGGTTGGAGACCATATCCACAGCCTAGGGATTTCGACTCCGGCTGCCAGGATTTTAACATCAAACCAGGACTACCTAAGGAGGACACTCAGGTTGGGACAGTTCAGTCACCTGTTACAGACTTTGCAGACCTCAGACAGCTTGGAACCTGTGAGGCATGGACATTCTAAATCCCTGGTGAGCCAGCGGAAGGGTGAGACTCTGTTGCCTGTTACATTTGTGTGTTTTGCTGGTTATGTGATATGTGCCGTTAATTGTTTGGGGATCCAATAAAGTCTAATTATTGTGGTTCCCTCACCCTGTGTTGTCTGAGTAGTGTTACGCGCACGGTTAAGGAGGCCGGCGTTCAGTTGGGATGAGCCCTGAGCCACGCTGTCTTTCTAAAGGCGGCGGGTTTTAGTGGACGAGAGCACCCACTGAGCCCCGTGTCTCCACAATTGGTGGCAGCGGTGGGATACTACTCAGCCTGGTTTACCCAGGGGAGCTGCAGTGGACTGGTGTTTTCGGACACCGTCCAGGGCTCAACAACCAGGGAGGCACATAAGCATACCCAGCAGGCCATAGGGGAGGCATTCAGGTTTCGGACGCTGCCATGTCCAACCCCACCAGCTCAGCCATGGGACAAGGACAAGAGAGGAGTTACGACCGCTGCAGTAAATGGATGTTGCAGGATCTGTGCCGGAGGCGAGAGATTGTCTGCTGGAGCGTTGGGATGCCCAGAATGATTCAGAGGACGATGAGGATCCCGCCGATATTGACCCAGAGGATGTAGACTATGTGCCACATCATGGATCTAGTGACAATTGGGAATCAACTTTGTCCAAAATGGCCCAAGCCACAGCGTTGTTGGATGCATTGGGGCCTAGATCCTCAAGAGAAGAGAGGGCTTATGTTCTGGAATATGTTTATGGGATTCCAGCTGCAGTACTGCTAACACCAGCCGGTCGAGAAGGATGGTCCCGCTACCCAGCAGAAGCTGCGCCAAAACAAAGGACTACAAACAGGGCCTGTGACTCGCCCAATCTATGGCGCTGTTATACATGTGGGCGCAATGGACATCTAGATAAAGATTGTCTCCAAAACCAAGGCCGCATGCTTGGAGCCCGTCTGCCACTCCAACCAGTCAACATATGCCGAGATGAACTAACGAGACCTGAGGAATGCTACTCCCAAGAAACACCAATAGTTGAGGAAGTGGTTTATCCAGTCCACACCCTACGGCAGGCCGGACACCGTACACCAGCCAACCTCCATCCCCACATCCAGACGGTCAAGGTCGGTGATATACAGGCTCAGGGACTTCGAGACATTGGATCTTCCATCACTCTGGTAAGCCCAGTTATTGTTTCTCCAGAAGACCCTGTACCAGATTCCCAATTACCCATCTCCCTGGCTGAGGGCCAGCGCTCAGACGTCCCTCTGGCATGTGTGCAGTTGGACCTAAAAACCGACCAGGGAGAGGTCGAGGTGGAGCTTGTGGATAGCCTCCCCACACCTGGTATTTTGGGGACCATCCAGGAAGTGATCGATGTGGGGATTGTGAACAGCCTCCCCATTCCTGACATTGTGGAGACTGACCAGAGCAAGGCTGATGTGGAGCTTATGGACACCGTCCACACACCTGTTGTTTCGGGGACTAGCCAGGAGGAAGTTGAAGTGGGGTTCATAGATGGCCCCACCAAGCCTGTTTCGGATACCACTCAAAGGGAAGTGAAAGTGGGGCTTGTGAATTACCTCCTCACACCAGTCATTTTGGAGAATGACCTAGTACAAGGACTATCCAGTCAGTTTGAAGAAGCCATCACCCACCTCCAAGCCAAGCAGGACCCTGATGTGGATCTTTCTAACATCTTTTCCAGGGATGGTTTGCATTCCCGGTCTCCATCATCGACTTCTGAGCCAAGAACCGTGAGTAAGCCTAACCACACTGTGGCTTTTGACTGGGGGAGGATTGATAGTGGGAGATTTGTGCAGGCCCAACTCATGGACCCCACAATATGGCTGCTCAACTTGGGGGAGGTAATCAGGGGGAGGTGTATAGATGCAAGCCTCTGTTGCTGACCTCACCATTAAAAAGGACAATGCCGTCAAGAGGAGAAGGATGATCGGAAGCCTATCATGTCTGGCTAATATTAAGAAGGGGGAGGAATGTGACGACATGGACTCTCATGGGTTAAAGTTTCTTAAAATCCAGCCAGACAGCATGATAGATTGTCTATAGATGGGGGAGAAGTCCCTCGTTGTTTTTACAAGACTCTTGTTGACTCAATGTAATTGTGTTGGCCACTGAAAGCTAGACGTATTGTTCTCCAGACATTTCCAGTAACCATTGTATTGTAGTTGTGTATTGATAATGTAATTATCTTAGTAGCCATTGTCTAGTCGGTGACTCCCAGTTTACATGTACACCCTCAGTCTTTCTATGCACATCATTTAAATGAACATTGTCCATGCAGCTTGAAATTCCTCCAATGGGAGAAGCAATCTTGTCCAACCAATCGATGAGGACGCAGTGTATCCAAGTGGAAGGTTGTGGCTATAAAAAGGACTTCTTTAAGCCACCAGGGGTTGTTGATGGATGCTGATGGATCCAGTCTAAGCTCTTTGGAGCTGACTAGAGGATCAGGATATCTTATGGCTTCAATCTAGGGACTCCGGACCCGGTTGGAGACCATATCCACAGCCTAGGGATTTCGACTCCGGCTGCCAGGATTTTAACATCAAACCAGGACTACCTAAGGAGGACACTCAGGTTGGGACAGTTCAGTCACCTGTTACAGACTTTGCAGACCTCAGACAGCTTGGAACCTGTGAGGCATGGACATTCTAAATCCCTGGTGAGCCAGCGGAAGGGTGAGACTCTGTTGTCTGTTACATTTGTGTGTTTTGCTGGTTATGTGATATGTGCCGTTAATTGTTTGGGGATCCAATAAAGTCTAATTATTGTGGTTCCCTCACCCTGTGTTGTCTGAGTAGTGTTACGCCCACGGTTAAGGAGGCCGGCGTTCAGTTGGGATGAGCCCTGAGCCACGCTGTCTTTCTAAAGGCGGCGGGTTTTAGTGGACGAGAGCACCCACTGAGCCCCGTGTCTCCACACCTCCTATCCTCCTTTTATCGAAACTACTGCATTAAAATCTCCCCCCACTATCTTATTTGGGTCTACATCCACTCCCAATTTGTTGGTGATAAAGTCAAAGAAGGCTTTTTGTTCGGTATTAGGGGCGTATATATTGTGTATACTAAACTCTCCCTGCGGGCTAGTTAATTTGATATGTATGTACCTCCCACCATCATCACTGTCTTGGGACACTATTTCGTGAGTAAAGTGTTTGTTTATTAAGATCATTACCCCTGCCTTCCTTCCCTGGGATCCTGACCCGACTACCGCCCCCACCCATAATTTTTGCATACGAAAAAAATCCCCTTTTTGCAGGTGGGTCTCCTGCAGTAGTGCGATATCTACCTTCAGTCTTTTAAGGTGTCGTAATATCATCATGCGCTTATGTGGAGACTTCAAACCTTTTACGTTCCAAGTGACTAATTTAACCATTATCCCAACATCTCGGGACATTTGTGTCGCTATATGTTCTCACTTGTGTGTGTCTTGGCGTCTTTCCCTGGTCTTTTCCCTGCCTTAACTCCGCTGCGTACTGACAACTATGTATTGCCTGGGCGCAACCTTGTGTCCTCTTCTTGGCATTAACTATAAACCTGTTGGCTACCCCCCAACTGCCCTCAGTTTTCTTTCGGTGTTCTTATAGCGTTGCTTTACATGAACCCAAGTATTCAACCTAAATCTATGGTCAACTAACAACCCCTCAACTGTCCCCCCCTTTACAATCAATCGTCTCGTCACTTCCATTTTTTCTGTGATGCTCCTGGCTCCGCAATCCCCTCTCAGCCCCCTAATTAACATTTACATATGGCCTGTCCCCCATTGTTCTGTTATCTAACACACCAGAGCAAGGCCTTCCTGGTCAATAACCGTGCCAGCATACAATGACCCCTCCCTCATTGCCCATACCTATTATTTGTTGCCTCTGGTCTCAATTTCACTTCACCTCCCATCAGCATAAGTAACCTGGCTACCAGAAGAGCGATTTATCAGTAGATACTAAAAAGAGAGAAACCCGGTCCCCCATAGATGTTAGGCTCCCCCTACACCCCCCATGGGGCAGGGCACCTTGGTCCATATAGATTGAAAAGGCGAGGGGAACTGAAGAGAAAAGAAAGGAAAAGCCTACAAGAGGGGGGAAAAAAAGGAAGAGGAAGTAAGAAGTGGAAAAGGAAGTGGAAGAGGAAGTAGGAAGTGGAAAAGGAAGTGGAAAAAGAAGTAGGAAGTGGAAAAGGAAGTAGGAAGTGGAAGAGGAAGTAGGAAGTGGAAAAGGAAGTGGAAGAGGAGGTAGGAAGTGGAAAAGGAAGTGGAAGAGGAAGTATGAAGTTGAAAAGGAAGTGGAAGAGGAAGTAGGAAGTGGAAGAGGAAGTGGAAAAGGAAATAGGAAGTGGAAGAGGAAGTAGGAAGTGGAAAAGGAAGTGGAAGAGTATGTAGGAAGTGGAAGAGGAAGTGGAAGTAGGATGTGGAAAAGGAAGTGGAAGAGGAAATAAGAAGTGGAAGAGGAAATGAAAGAGGAAGTAGGAAGTGGAAAAGGAAGTAAAAGAGGTAGTAGAAGTGGAAAAGGAAGTAAGAAGTGAAAGAGGAAGTGGGACAGGAGGTGAAAGTAGGAAGTGGAAGAGGAAGTGGAAGTAAGTTGGAAGTGGAAGAGGAAGTGGAAGTAGGAGGTGGAAGAGGAAGTAGGAAGTGGAAGAGGAAGTAGGAATTAGAAGAGGAAGTGGAAAAAGAAGTAGGAAGAGGTAGATGGGATGGTAAAGGAAGTGCAAGAGAAGTGGAAGAGGCAGTATGAGGTGGAAGTAGGAAGCGAAAGAGGTAGTGAAAGGGGAAGCAGGAAGCGGAAGGGGAGGCAGAAGAGGAAGTAGGAAGCGGAAGCAGAAAGTAAAGATGCAATAATAGACAGTAGATGTTTCTCATCCCCTGCATTCCGTCAGTCCCCTCTCTCTTGGGCCCCTCAGTTCAGTTCAAAAATATCGATTCTTCTCCCTGCAGCCTCTCTCATGGCGCTCCCCTCTTCTGGCCTCCAGGCCAACGTGACGGCGACCTCCTTGCTTTTGGACTTCCTGCATGTATCTCCTTCCCCTCCATCCAGTCGTTCCGGCCCAATGCCCGGCTCTCCTCCTCTTTTCCTTGCCGAGTATGTTGCCTCTCCAGGAAGTCCTCCGTCTGGTTTCTATTCTCCATCTTCTCCATCCATCTCTCCGCCTCACCCAAGTCTTTCGTCGCAAAAAGGGATCCATCACGTCTTGTTACTCTCAGTATTGCAGGATACAGCAGTTGGAATTTTATGCCTTTACGATACAGCGCGGTACAAATCTTACTAAAGGCTTTCCTTTTGCGTGTAACCTCCGCCGAGTAGTCACCGAAGATCAGCACCTTATGCCCTTGTAGAGACAGTGGGGTCCTCCTTCCTCTAAACGCTCGCAGTATCTCTTCTTTGTCTTTGTATTCCAAGTATTTTATTATCACTTGGCGCGGTCTTGTCACTCCCGTGCTGTCTTCCTTCCCATTTGTTCCTCCTGTGCCTGGACGCTCTCTTACAGGGCCCACTCTGTGCGCTCTTTCCACCCTGCATTTGTGCGTTAAACCTAGCGCCTTGGGGAGCTCTGCTTCACATATGTTGTCCAATTGCCGCATACTTATAGATTCCGGCAAGCCCACCAGCCTTAAATTGCTTCTTCTGGAGCGGTTTTCCAGATCCTCTAGTTTGTCTCTCATGGCCTGGGATCCCTCCACCATCTCCTGCAGCTGCCCCTTTAATGCTGCCACCTCGTCCTCTGTGTCAGAGATTCTTTGCTCCATCTCTGACATCCTGGCTCCCTGCTGTGCGATCTGTTCCTTTAAGGGTGCTAGCACTGCCCCCACCATAGCCTCTAGAGAGTCTTTGATCTTGTCTGCCAGGTGCACTGCCACTGCTCCAGCCAGACGGTCATAATCAATTTGCAGGCCTGGGAACTGCTCGTGCTGCTGGGCTGTCTGCTGCTGGGCTGTCTGCTGCTGGGCTGTCTGCTGCTGGTGCTGCTGGGCTATCTGCTGCTGGGGTGTCTGCTGCTGGTGCTGCTGGGCTGTCTGCTGCTGGTGCTGCTGGGCTGTCTGCTGCTGGTGCTGCTGGGCTGTCTGCTGCTGGTGCTGCTGGGCTGTCTGCTGCTGGTGCTGCTGGGCTGTCTGCTGCTGGAGTTGCTGGGCTGTCTGCTGCTGGAGTTGCTGGGCTGTCTGCTGTTGGAGTTGCTGGGCTGTCTGCTGTTCGTGCTGCTCGGCTGCCTGTTACACGTGTTGCCGAGCTTTTTGCTGCTCTCTCAGCTGCTCCCCCTCCTCCTCCTCCATCCGTCCCCGCTCACCTCCCTGCACACCGCCGCGGCCCGCGGCCGCCATTTTGCACTCCATGTGCACTGCTTTCTCTGCAGCACCCTGCTCCAGCTGTCTGCCACCGCTCCGGAGGAGGTAACGCTCCATGCACGGTCACCTCCCGCTCCTCGCCTCGCCTTCTCCGCCTCCTCCCCCGGCCGTGGGGCTCCTGTAGTCGGTGTGTGGGGCTGAGGAATGTGCGGAGCTCTGTCTCCCGCGTCCTCACATCACAGCGCCGGAACCGGAAGCTAGGTTTACTTTTATATAAGGGGTTAAAAAAAGGTTTGTCCAAAAAATTGGAGCACTTTCTGCGGCATTTTCTGCAACTTGTAGTGTTCTCATTTTTCGGGATATGGGGCTCACTGATGGCTTTTTTGTTTGCATTTTTAGCTGTACCATTTTTGCGCAGATGCTACGTTTTGACTCCCTGGTATTGCATTTTGCTGAAAATTTGCGAAGACCAAAAAACGTAACTTTGCCAGTTGGATTTTTTTTTACGGCTACGCCATCTACCGATCTAATTGATTAATTTTATATTTTGATAGACTGGGCATTTCTGAACTCTGCGATACCAAATGAGTGTATATTTTTTTAACCCTTTGATTTTTAGTGGGGCGAATGGAGAATGATTTAAACTTTTAGTAGTTTTTTTAATTCTATAAAACTTTTTTTTTTACTTATTTTTATTTTAATAGTCTCTCTAGGGGTAAGGATTAGCCGTCTGATCGCTTGTTCATTTCTGCTGATCAGAGCGGCAGAGCTCTGATCAGCTGAAATGCTGCTGTCCTGTTAAAGCCAGCCGGCTGTAACAGGATGTGAGTCATGATAGCGACAGGAGTCATCACATAACCCTGTGCTACCATGGCAACCATCGGCTTCCCATAATCGCGTTACGGGGCCTCCGATGGCGGTGTAGAAAGGAAATTGGAATAGTCATGGGCCCTCGTGTGGATTACCACAGACCTGCGTGTTTTTGGGGTTAATAAAGGAGTGAAATAGGGTATTGTTTTTATCTTATTTTGTGTTTGTGTTTATTTCTTTTCACTTCCAGATTAGTAATGGGGGTAGGGTTTTCATAGACCCTGCCATTACTAATCTAGAGCTTAGTGGCAGCTGTGAGCTGTTATTAACCCCTTATTAGCCTGATTGCCACCGCACCAGTGCAATCGGGAAGAGCCGGGTAAAGTGCCAGGATTGTCACATATAATGGATGTGACAATCCTGGGTGGCTGTGGGCTGCTATTGCTATAACGCGCCTGCTTTAATCTTATTTTATTTAATTTTCCTTTATTTATTTTTTATTTCCAAAGGTTCCGGATCATTATCCGGAGTTCCCTGAGAACTCCAGGCCCGGGTCCGGTACTCGGGTATTTTTAAAATCGCTCGGATCCTAAATTTTACAGTCCGGGTCTGTCCATCACTAATCAATAGACAAACAAAAAAGTGCATGGTGTTTATGTAGTTGTGTAAACAGAAATATGATATTCAAAATTAAAAATGACATGCCATAAGGCAAGCAAAATCAAGAAATGCAAGAAACTAAATTATTGAGTAAATGTATTAAATATTAGTTGTATCCAAACTATAATTAAATTGTTGTACAATGTTTTTCTCCACTTTTCTTAGATAATAATCTTTTTTCTTATTTTCTCATAGGCACTTCATTCAGGGAAAAGACCCAATCAAAATCAACATCTAAGTCACTGAGCGGGTCGCGTGAAGTACCTCAAAATTTGCAGACCACCACAGGTATGGTTTTAGCATACACAGACCTCTAAATTATGGATAAAAAAACTATTAAAAATAATTTTAACACAAACAGTCCCATTCTCACACCACATAAAAATACCCAATTAAAGAAAGCAGCCAAAGCTCTCATTGAGCCCAATAGGAGTCCTTGTGTCCAATCTATAAATAAAGTGACTCAAGTTGCGCAAGGGCCTTAAATAGGTTACCACCTCTAACCTCTGATCTATGGCCTTTATAATTAATTTGCTTGAGTCAGATTTATGGTACAATTGGAAATGTTTTGGTAGGGATTTTAGGTGTTCCGTCTCATGCAGAGTCTTTGTTTTCTCAATGTCCCTGATGTGCTCACGGACTCACACCTTTAACCCCCTAACCCCTGGACGATTTTTCCGTTTTTGTTTTTTGCTCCCCTTTTTCCGAGAGTCGTAACTTTTTTATTTTTCCCGTCAATCTTGCCATAAGAGGGCTTATTTTTTGCGGGACGTATTGGTCTTTTAAGTGAAACCATGAGTTTTACCATATATGGTACTGGAAAACAGCAAAAAATTTCCACGTGCGGAAAAATTACAAAAAAGTGTGATTGGACAATGGTTTATGGGGTACTTTATTCACCGTGTTCACTTTATGGTAAAACTGATGGGTGGGTGTGATACTTCAGGTTGGTATGAGTTCGTTGATACTAAACATGTTTAGGTTTACTTTTATCTAAGGGGTTAAAAAAAGGTTTGTCCAAAAAATTGGAGCACTTTCAGCGCCATTTTCTGCAACTTGTAGTGTTCTCATTTTTTGGGATATGGGGCTCACTGATGGCTTATTTGTTTGCATTTTTAGCTGAACGATTTCTGCGCAGATGCTACGTTTTGACTCCCTGGTATTGCATCTTGCTCAAAATTTGCGAAGACGAAAAAACTTAACTTTGCCGGTTGGAATTTTTTTTGTACGGCTACGCCGTCTACCGATTATATTAATTCATTTTAGATTTTGATAGACTGGGCATTTCTGAACTCTGTGATACCAAATGAGTGTATATTTATTATTTTTTTAACCCTTTGATTTTTAGTGGGGCGAATGGGGAGTGATTTAAATTTTTAGTTGTTTTTTTTAATTCTTTAAAACTTTTTTTTAAACTTTTTTTATTTTAATAGTCCCCCTAGGGGTAAGGATTAGCTGTCTGATCGCTTGTTCATTTCTGCTGATCAGAGCGGCAGAGCTCTGATCAGCTGAAATGCTGCTGTCCTGTTACAACCAGCCGGCTGTAACAGGATGTGAGTCATGATAGCGACATGAGTTATGACATAACCCTGTGCTACCATGGCAACCATCGGTTTCCCGTGATCGCGTCACGGGGACTCCGATAGCGTAGAGGAAAGGAAATTTCCCTGCCATGGCCATTTACATTGCGCTGTCAGTAATTGACAGCGCAGTCTAAAAGATTAAAAGGCATGGATGAATCGTGGATCCACCCTTGCTTGTAAGCTACACATGTCTGCTGTTCAGATCAGCATATATGTGCGGAAATCGGTGCCGGTTTACTGCAGCAGCAGCCGACGATGATTACACCGCCATTATCTACGATGTACCCAGTACGTCCAATGTCTGTAAGAGGTTAAGTCCCTTGTGGTCATTCCTATGTAGATTTTCTGGCATGGATACTGGGCGTAATAAATCACGCCCTTAGAAGCACAAATATGTTGGTGATTTATTGTGTAAGTTTGTGTTCCTTCCGATTTTTTAATGGGAATCTGTCACCAGATTTGGGGACTACAAGCTGTGTCCAATACCACTGAGTTCTTATATACAGCATTCCAAAATACTGTATATAAGAGCCTAGGCCGCTCTGTAAAACGGAAAAAGTACTTTTATAATACTCACCTAGGGTGGGTCCAGTCCAATGGGTGTCGCAGCTCTCCAGTGCGGTGCCTCCTCTTTCAGGTCTGACGCATCCTCTCTGCTGCGATCTTCGGCCTCCTTCTTCCCAGTACAGTGTGGATGATGTGTCTACGTCATCCACACGAGCCGACATTGCGGTCCTGCGCAGGCGCATTCATCTGCCCTGCTGATGAAAGTACTGTAATGTGCAGGCGCGAGGAAAGATTAACCCCTTCACGACCGGCCGACTTTACACTTTTCGGTATTTGTGGGGGGTTTGCCATTCTTCTGACAGACGTAACTTTTTTATTTTTCAGTCAATATGGTCATGTGAGGGCTAATTTTTTGCAGAATGAGCTGTAATTTTAAATGAAACTGAGTTTTACCATGCAGTGTACTGTAAAATGGCAAAAAAAATCCAAATGTGGAGAAATTGCAAAAAAAAGTGTGATTGCTCTATTGTTTTTGAGACATTTTATTCACTGTGTTCACTATATGGTAAACCTGATGTGCTGCTGTGATGCCTGAGGTTACTGCAAGTTTGTAGACACCAAACATGAATAGGTTTACTTTAATCTAAGGGGTTAAAAAAATAATCAGAAGTTTGTCCGAAAAAAGTGACAGACGTTTTGCGCCATTTTCTGAGACCCATAGCGTTCTCATTTTTTTAAATCTATGGCTCAGTGATGGCTTTTTTTAGTATCTCGAGCTGACGTTTTTAACAGTATCATTTTTGCGCAGATGCTATGTGTTCATTGCCTGTTATTGCATTTTGCTTAAGATTTGTGGCAACCAAAAAGCGTAATTTTGGCATTTGGAATTTTTTTGCTGCTACGCCGTTTAAAAATCAGAACAAATGATTTTATATTTTGATAGATCGGGCTGAAGACAGCGATACCAAATGTGTGAATATTTTTTTTTTAACCCTTTATTTTTCAGTGGGGCAAAAGAGGGATGATTTAAACTTTTAGGTGTTTTTACTTTTTTTTTTACTTTTTCAAAACTTTTTCTTACATTTTTTTTTAAATTTGACTAGTACCCCTAGGGGGCTATTAGGATCAGCTGTCTGATCACTCATTTATTTATCCCAATCAGAGCAGCACAATTTAGACTGGGAGAAATTATCATCTCTTGTAACAGCCAGTATTTGGCTTTTTCTTACAGGACCTGAGTCATGTGAGCTACAGGAGTCATCACATGACCCTGTGCTATCATGATAGCCACCAGATCGTTAATGGGTTAAAGATCTCTTACGCATATGCACTACAATACATGGATCTGCTTTGAGCAGGGCAGATCAAAGTGCGCCTGCGTAGGACCTCAATGCCAGCTAGTGAGCATGATGTACGACGCGTCATGCACATGGGCCTCAGAAGAAGGAGGATGGCGATCGCCGCAGAGAGGAAATGCCGGACTAGAGAGAGGAGGCAATGGGTTTGAGATAATGATCAATAACTTTGCTAGCTATTTCATCATCAGCTGACGGTCTCCTTTTTTTCTCAGCCCCAGATCCCCTTGAGTGGAGCCCCAAAAATTGGTCTGTGCGATTTCTTCCTGTAAGCTCCCAAAGTAAGTCTGCCATCTTGTCTTTCTTCTTCCTGCTCCAGCTGTAAGGCTACTTTCACATTTGACAGGATGCAAACCGCATATGACCGGATCCTGTGGATTGAATGTGCAACGCATGCAACCGCAATTGTTATTTTATTGTATGCTTCTACTTCTACTTGTGATGGATGAAGGGGAACACAGAATTTATCGTCTGGCACTGGAGTCAGCTGATCGGGAATAAGCTGAACTCCTGATCTCACAGCCCGCACACGCTGTGATGGATGCAGGTTAACAGCAATCACTGCCTGCTTCCGATCACGTGTGACCATGTTCGGGCTGTGTGGTCATGAGTTCAGCTGAGTTCAGATCAGCTGACTCCAGTGTTGCCCGATTACTTGTTCTGTGTCCCCCTGCATCTATCGCAGAGTGTTCGGGCTGGAGTTCAACAGAGTTCAGATCAGCTGACTCCAGTGTCGGACGAATTCAGCTGACCTCACAGGCAGCACACGCTGCGATGGATGCAGGGGGACCCAGAACAAGTAATCGGCCAACACTGGAGTCAGCTGATCAGATTACTTGATCTGCTGGCTGTATGGTTAGAAGTAGGGATGAGGGAGCACTAAAATGCTCGGGTTCTCGGTAGCCCATGAGTATTTTTTTTTAAATTCATTAAAAAATAAACAAAAACCCCAAACACATAACCCTAACTCTAGGGTTAGGGGGTAAAAAAAATAAAATGTGTGGACTCCCGCTGCATTTTCTATTGCTAAGGTAACCCAAGCAGCTACTGGCTGCTAACCCCCACTGCTTATATGACCTAAATATAAATATATATATATATAAAGCCTGAGATTGCTAATGTCAGGCCAAGTTTGACCCGGCCATTAAGAATCTCCAATAAAGGGTTAAAAAAAAGACATCACACAGAAAAAATACTTTATTAGAAAAAAATACACAGACACTTTATTAGAAATAAATACACAGACACACTTAGGGACTCCATCTTTATTACTCCTTCTCACCCCTTCACGATCCTGGTCTTCTGTCTGAGAGAGAGGGAGATTTCTGTATTGACCATGCCAAGCTGCTTTCTGGGCATGCTCAGTACAAAAAACAGGATTCTGTCTATCAGGATCCGGCGACTTCCGGTACAGCAGGATCGGGGTCATTGAAATACATTGCAGGTACCACTGCATGTACTAATACAGATGGCCTCCTGGTGGCGCTATAACAACACAAAAATCTAATATCACCCATGTAACGCAGCCTAAGCCTCAAAGGCTACCATTACTATTACCGATAGAGCTAACAGCCATGAATCATCGTGATCCGGACTCACCTATAAAGTGCACTTATAACTGGATGTTTTGAGTAGCCCTGACACGCGTTTCTCACCTGGCTTCCTCGCTTGAGGAAAGTGTAATGTGTATGTTTTATTATGTGGTGTCTTGGGCGAGATCGTCGCTGTTTGGGCGCGTGCAGGGGGTGGGACGCCGCACATAGAGTCCGCCTCATCCAGTCATTCCAGGGGAAGCGTGGATCTGAAGAATACTTCCACTAACGTCAGTTAACCCATGCATCCTTCTAAGGAAGCTCCCTTGGTGGGGACTCATGCTGAGGCAGCCCCGCACATGCGCACCCAACGAGACCATATCTACTACTGGCAAGTGAAAGGGCACGACCAGGGTGGTAAGAAAATCATCCAAACATAAGGAGAATCAGCCTTAGCCTAAAGAATATGACCATGTATAGTCCTTAAAAGATTTTCTAATGTCCCTATATCATGCAGAGACAAAATTCATATAGTAATATGTGTATATATATATATACCCCTAGATTCTAAATGGACCTTGCGATACCACAAATTTTCAATCCTGTGGGACCACAGTCATGGCGCAGCTTGAAATGTCTCTGGATCATCCTCAGGGAATCAAGATCCACAACATCACACACCGCAATTATGTCCCTAACATGTTCCCTCGTGCGGACGCGTTGTTCCCTTGATGTTAACCCAATATAAATTAGGCTACAGCCACATACTGCATAATAGATAACGTGACTTTTACTGCATGATTTGTAACTTTTTATTTTATACTCTTTAGGTCCATCCCAAGCTGACAACATCTCTGGGCAGACAAAAGGAAAACAACCAAATTTGGGACTCCCTTTCTCAATGCGAGATACCACCCTAGGTACGTAATGGTTCTTCACCAGCATATCCTTTAGGCTTTTCCCCCTTCTAACAGGTAAGAGTGGGCGATGAGTAAAACGTCGTTCAAACTCTAGTCGGTCTTCAGTAACGACCAGTGTTTGTTCAAGATCTGCCTGATCGCCCCCCTCTGACTGTTAACTTGGAGATGAAATGTATCTGTGAGGAAAAAGATTCTTCCCTCTTACTTGTTGATAATAATTGTACCCGTGGAGAACCCTTTTCTGTCTGGTACCCCATTTTTATATTATAGTCCAGAAAAACAATTGCCTCCCGATCTGCCTTATAGGTTAGTTTGATGTTATATGGGTTATTGTTCAACCAAGTCATGAAGCTCTGCAGTTCAGGACCGGTACCCCTTCAGATAGATAGATATACAAAAGGTTGGTACATAAAATGAGAATAATGGGGATAGGGGAAAATATGTGTAACTGGGTTAAAAACTGGCTCAGTGATAGGAAACAAAGGGTGGTTATTAATGGTACGTACTCGGACTGGGTCTCAGTTCATAGTGGGGTACCACAGGGGTCAGTATTGGGCCCGCTTCTTTTCAACATATTTATAAATGACCTTGTTGGGGGCATGCGGAGTAGAATTTCAATATTTGCAGATGATACTAAACTCTGCAGGGTAATCAATACAGAGGAGGATAATTTTATATTACAGGGAGATTTATGTAAATTGGAGGATTGGGCTGAGAAGTGGCAATTGAAGTTTAATGTAGATAAATGTAAGGTCATGCACTTGGGTAGAGGAAATAACATTTATGATTATGTACTTAATTGTAGAACACTGGGTAAAACAGACACAGAAAAAGACTTGGGTGTATGGGTGGATGGTAAACTTCACTTTAGTGGACAGTGTCAGGCAGCTGCTGCCAGGGCTAATAAAATAATGGGATGTATTAAAAGAGGTATAAGTGTTCATGAAAAAAATGTACTTCTACCTCTGTACAAGTCACTAGTGCGACCGCACTTAGAATACTGTGTACAATTCTGGTCACCGATATATAAGAAGGACATAGCTGAACTGGAGAGGGTGCAGAGAAGAGCGACCAAGATTATTAGAGGAATGGGTGGGCTGCAATACCAAGACAGGTTATTAAACTTGGGGTTATTTAGTTTGGAAAAACGAAGGCTTAGGGGGGATCTAATCACAATGTATAAATATATGAGGGGACAGTACAGAGACCTTTCCAAAGATCTTTTTACACCTAGGCCTGCGACTGGAACACGGGGGCATCCGCTACGTCTTGAGGAAAGAAGGTTTAATCATAATCACAGACGAGGATTCTTTACTGTACGAGCAGTGAGACTATGGAACTCTCTGCCGCATGATGTTGTAATGAGTGATTCACTACTAACATTTAAGCAGAGCCTGGATGCGTTTCTTGAAAAATGTAATATTACCAGTTATGTATATTAGATTTTATGACAGGGTATTGATCCAGGGAACTAGTCTGATTGCCGGATGTGGAGTCAGGAAGGAAATTTTTTCCCCATTGGAACTTGTTTGCCACATTGGGGTTTTTTTTTGCCTTCCTCTGGATCAACATGTTAGGCTACGGGTTGAACTAGATGGACTTAGAGTCTCCCTTCAACCTTAAAAACTATGATACTATGATACTAGATAATAAAGATGTCATCTATCTTACCACCTAGTGTAAAATTAATAGATTAGGGATAAGCCAAATGGACGACAATGTTTTAATTTTGTTACATACATTTTTCCTTCTGAGTCTTCTGATACCATACCAAAAAAATATTCAATGCACATGATTCAAAAGATAGATTTTCAGCGTAGTTTCTCCTTGATGAAAAATTAACCTTGAAATGGTAGCCTCATTTTAACCAAAACCTGGTATTAATAATTGGACAAATTGAAGAAGGACATGGCATTTGATTTACGAGTAATGCAACAACCTTTTCCCAGTTGATCAGTTTTAGACATCCTTAAAATTATCATTAGTGATGACTAGATATGGGCGAATGCTAAAATATTCGGGTTCGGATTGTTCAAATCCAATAATTTCTACATTTGTGTATTCATACCGAATAACGAACCCAATCCATGTCAATGGGAAACTCGAATAATTTTCCAGAGGACGTTGGAAATAGGCCTGCGAGGGCTGTAAAAATATTGCAATGGATGGAAAATTGTTGAAACTGAATGGCAACAGCATGCGGAAGATGCCTGAATGTATTTCTGACTCACATTTTATTTCTGGGAGTAATTTTGCCAAAGTATTACGCCACTTTTATGGATAGTAGTGGTCACTCAGTTCAATGAGGTCAGGTTACCTGCGATCATAGGTGGATGACAATGGGCAGCTCCAGCTGTGACCGCAAATAACCTAAGTTACGTCACCACACATCGCTGCGACTCATTCTCTGCCTTAAGATCACAGCGGGTGGTCATATTCTATGCCCACGCACTGTCACTTCAGATGTAGCAGAGCTGGAATCGTTATGGGACCTCGTGTGGATTACATCAGACCTGGGTATTTTTGGGGTTAATAAAGGAGTGAAAGAGGGTGTTGTTTTTATCTTATTTTGTGTTTGTGTTTATTTATTTTCACTTACAGATTAGTAATGGGGGTAGGGTTTTCATAGACCCTGCCATTGCTAATCTAGGGCTTAGTGGCAGATGTGAGCTGTTATTAACCCCTTATTAGCCTGATTGCCACCGCACCAGGGGAATCGGGAAGAATCGGGTAGAGTGCCAGGATTGTCACATCTAATGGATGTGACAATCCTGAGTGGCTGTGGGCTGCTATTGTTATAACGCGCCTGCTTTATTCTTATTTTCTTTATCGTTCCTTCCATGGGAGACCCAAACCATGGGTGTATAGCTACTGCCCCCGGAGGACACACAAAGTTACTACACTCAAAAACGTGTAGCTCCTCCCTCCTAGCATATACACCCCCTGCTAGCCAGATCTAGCCAGTTTCTTGCTTTGTGTCAGGAGGATCACACACACGCATGCATCCTTTTTTGATTTTTCATTTTTTCTAAAGATTTGGAAGAAAAGCGGGTCCACTGGACTCCCGGCATGTCCCTTCACACTCCCCTGGCGGCAGTGCTGTTAAGGTTGACTTCAGGGCAGGAGCCCTTCATGCCGCGCTCCTTCACCATCCCTTAGGGGCTCTGGCTTGAAGTTGGAGCCAACACGGTTCTCACTGCCTTGCAGGAGACCGGCCTCCATCCGCAGGCCTTGTGCAGGACCCTGCTGGACGGAGCACTGACCCCCACCCCACAGGGACTGGGCCCTGCGTCTCAAAGCTAAGTATAGAGACTTTTATTCAGAGGGTCCTTCTGCATTGTGGAGCACTTTTATTGTGGGGGACAGTGATTGCTTGATAATGCTGCTTTCTTCAGCGCTCTATTGGGAGACCCAGACGATTGGGGGTATAGCTACTGCCCTCTGGAGGCCACACAAAGCACTACATCAAAAGTGCAAGGCCCCTCCCCCTCTGGCTATACCCCCCCGTGGTATCACGGGTTCTCCAGTTTTAGCTTTGTGTGCGAAGGAGGTCAGACATTCCATGCATAGCTCCACAGATTTTAGTCAGCAGTAGCTGCTGACTATTTCGGATGGAAGAAAAGAGGACACATATAGTGTCCCCAGCATGCTCCCTTCTCACCCCTGGATGGTGTTGTAAGGTTGAGGTACCTATTGCTGGTACAGGGCTGGAGCCTGACATGCTGTTTTCCTTCCACATCCCCTTGTAGGGCTCTGTGGAAGTGGGATCCTGCCGGCCTCTCAGCTCTGACGCCGGGCTCCATCCACAGACCCATTAGAACCTGATGGAGACGGAGCAGGAGTACGATCAGGGACAGGCCCTGCATCATACAGGTACTCTGTGTCCCCGGCAGGCACAGACACACTCCGGGCTGGCTGGGTGTTGTAGTGCGCCGGGGACCGCAACGTTGGAGTTAGTGTCCCTACAGATTACTGGGGGATTTTTTGTGTATGGGAACGCAGCGCCGACCCCCTCTGGACCGGGCGGCGCTGCTGTGACTTGTGGTGCGCCGGGGATCCGCCGTCCGCGCTTTTACGGCGGCGGCGGTTATAAATTGAGTCCCCGGCTTTCTGGGCCTAGGACGCCGGCAGCTCCGATTCGTTCCCGCCCCCACCCTGTCTTTCAGGGTAGGGGAGAGACGCTGTTCGCTAGCAGCGACGAGGGCTGGAGCCTGATTTACATGCTCCAGCCCTCACACTAGGCACAGAGGGAAGCAGGCTTCCCGCTCTTAGCCAGGAACGCCCAGGGCCCGCCCCCCTTCTCTCTCAGACGCCGGCAGCCATTACATGCAGTCTGGCTGGAGGAAGGACGCAAGGCTCTGGGAGACCTGGACTAGGGGCTATCTGGCGACCACACACCCGCTTTTTAAGCGGGCGGTAAGCGATTTGTCTGTGCTGGTCCCTCTAGTGCCTCACGGTGTATCGGTGTACTGTACAGATATATAGATATTGTATTTCTTGCACTGTGAGGTCGCTTCTGGCTGCATCTCCCAGATCACTCTGTGGAAGCAGCAACATGCCATCCTCAAAACGCAAGGCTGCCAAGGCCAGGGCTGTGTGTGCTGCGTGTGCTGCATGTGGGGCTAATCTACCAGCAGGCTCCCATTGTGTGCAATGCTCCGACCCGGTGCTGCTTCGCCAGCCGGAGTCAGGAGAGGTAGTGACCCAGGCTGAGACGCTTGTAAGTTCTGCCCCGGTGACAGGGACAGACTTTGCAGTTTTTGCGGATAATATGTCTGTGTCTATGGCAAAAATCCTTGAAACCTTGCAATCTATGCATGGGGCTCAGTCTTTGGGCACGGCGAGGCCTCTGTCCTCAGGTCCCCCTCACTTGGAATTAATCCAGCCCACAGGGGGGTCCCCGGCTTCACAGGCCGAGGATTATGACTCAGATGATAGCCCCAGCCACCCTAAGCGAGCTCGCTGGGAAAGACCCTCGACGTCATCACACTGCTCAGGGTCTCAGCGCAGTCAGTCTCCCTGTGATGTGTCTGATGAGAGTGATCAGGAATCCATTCCTGGAACCCCTCTCAACCTGGATACCCCTGATGGGGATGCCATGGTAAACGACCTTATCTCAGCCATCAATAGGCTGTTGGATATTTCTCCCCCAGCCCCTTCAGCAGAAGAGGCGGCTGCGGAGCAGGAGAAGTTTCGTTTCCTTTATCCCAAGCGTAAATTGAGTGCTTTGTTGGATCACGCTGACTTCAGAGAATCAATCCAGAAGCACGACGCTCACCCAGAAAGGCGTTTCTCTAAACGATCTAAAGATACGCGTTTCCCTTTCCCCCCTGAGGTGGTCAAGCGCTGGACCCAGTGTCCAAAGGTAGACCCCCCGATTTCCAAACTCGCAGCTAGGTCCATAGTTGCAGTGGAGGATGGCGCTTCACTTAAAGATGCCAATGACAGACAGATGGACCTTTGGTTAAAATCTGTCTATGAAGCTATCGGCGCGTCGTTTGCTCCGGCATTCGCAGCCGTATGGGCACTCCAGGCTATTTCAGCTGGCTTAGCAAAAGTGGATGCTATCATACATCCAGCAGTGCCGCAAGTGGCGCACCTTACCACGCAGATGTCGGCGTTTGCGTCTTACGCTATCAATGCGGTCCTAGAATCTACCAGTCGCACCTCAATGGCGTCCGCCAATTCGGTAGTTTTGCGCAGAGCCTTGTGGTTAAAGGACTGGAAAGCAGATGCTGGTTCCAAAAAATGTTTAACCAGTTTGCCTTTATCTAGAGATAGACTGTTTGGCGAGCCATTGGCTGATATCATTAAGCAGTCCAAGGGTAAAGACTCCTCTTTACCACAACCCAGAACAACCAAACCTCAGCAGAAAAAGTGGCAGCAGAGGTTTCAGTCCTTTCGAGGTTCGGGCAAGACACCATTTACCTCGTCCAAAGGGACTCAGAGGACGCAAAGAAACTCAGATTCGTGGCGGGCTCACACGCGCCCCAAGAAAGCAAATGGAGGTACCGCTTCCAAAGCGGCTACCTCATGACTTCCAGCCCCCTCCCTCCGCATCGCCGGTCGGGGGCAGGCTCTCCCGCTTTTCCGGCATTTGGATGTCACAGGTCAAAGACCGGTGGGTGACGGACATTTTGTCTCGCGGGTACAGAATCGAGTTCAATTCTCGTCCTCCAGCTCGGTTCTTCAGAACCTCCCCACATCCAGACCGAGCAGATGCTCTGCTGCAGGCGGTGGACTCCCTAAGAGCGGAAGGAGTGGTGATCCCAGTCCCTCCTCAGGAACAAGGGCAAGGGTTTTACTCCAATCTCTTTGTGGTTCCAAAAAAGGACGGCTCGTTCCGTCCTGTTCTGGACCTAAAACGGCTCAACAAACATGTGCACGCCAGGAAGTTCCGGATGGAAACCCTGCGTTCTGTCATTGCCTCAATGTCCAGAGGAGACTTCCTTGCCTCAATAGACATCAAAGATGCTTATCTCCACGTGCCAATTGCTACAGAACATCAACGTTTTCTACGTTTTGTGATAGGAGACGACCATTTTCAGTTCGTAGCTCTGCCATTTGGTCTGGCGACAGCCCCACGGGTCTTCACCAAGGTCATGGCGGCGGTGGTAGCAGTCTTGCACTCTCAGGGACACTCGGTGATCCCTTACCTAGACGATTTATTGGTCAAAGCTCCCTCTCAAGAGGCATGTCAGCACAGCCTGAATGCTACGCTGGAGACCCTACAGTCTTTCGGATGGATCATCAACTTTCCAAAGTCGATCCTATCACCGACTCAATCACTAACGTATCTTGGCATGGAGTTTCATACTCTAGCAGCGATAGTGAAGCTTCCGCTGGACAAGCAGCGGTCACTACAGACAGGGGTGCAATCTCTTCTGCAGGGCCAGTTGCATCCCTTGCGGCGCCTCATGCATTTCCTAGGGAAGATGGTGGCAGCCATGGAAGCAGTTCCCTTTGCGCAGTTTCATCTGCGCCCACTTCAATGGGACATTCTCCGCCAATGGGACGGGAAGTCAACGTCCCTGGACAGGAAAGTCTCGCTTTCCCAGACGGCCAAGGACTCCCTACAATGGTGGCTCCTTCCCACCTCATTGTCTCAGGGAAGATCCTTCCTGCCCCCATCCTGGGCAGTAGTCACGACAGATGCGAGTCTGTCAGGGTGGGGAGCAGTATTTCTCCACCACAGGGCTCAGGGGACGTGGACTCCGCAGGAGTCCACCCTTCAGATCAATGTTCTGGAGATCAGAGCAGTGTATCTTGCTCTACTGGCCTTCCAACAGTGGCTGGAAGGAAAGCAGATCCGAATCCAATCGGACAACTCCACAGCGGTGGCATACATCAACCACCAAGGAGGGACGCGCAGTCGGCAAGCCTTCCAAGAAGTCCGGCGCATTCTAATGTGGGTGGAGGACAGAGCATCCACCATATCCGCGGTTCACATCCCAGGCGTAGAAAACTGGGAAGCAGACTTCCTCAGTCGCCAGGGCATGGACGCAGGGGAATGGTCCCTTCACCCGGACGTGTTTCAGGAAATCTGTCGCCGCTGGGGAGTGCCGGACGTCGACCTAATGGCATCCCGGCACAACAACAAGGTCCCGGCATTCATGGCGAGGTCGCGCGATCAAAGAGCTCTGGCGGCAGACGCCTTGGTTCAAGATTGGTCGCAGTTTCAGCTCCCATACGTGTTTCCGCCTCTGGCGCTCTTGCCCAGAGTGCTACGCAAGATCAGATCCGAGTGCAGCCGCATCATACTTGTCGCTCCAGACTGGCCGAGGAGGTCGTGGTATCCGGATCTGTGGCATCTCACGATCGGTCGACCGTGGTCACTGCCAGACCGACCAGACTTACTGTCCCAAGGGCCGTTTTTCCATCAGAATTCTGCGGCCCTGAACCTGACTGTGTGGCCATTGAGTCCTGGATCCTAGCATCTGCTGGATTATCTCAGGGAGTCGTTGCCACAATGAGACAAGCTAGAAAGTCGAATTCGGCTAAGATCTACCACAGAACGTGGAAGATTTTCTTGTCCTGGTGCTCTGCTCAGGGAGTGTCTCCCTGGCCATTTGCATTGCCCAAGTTTCTTTCCTTCCTGCAATCGGGGTTAGAAAAGGGCTTGTCGCTCAGCTCCCTTAAAGGGCAAGTTTCGGCACTATCCGTGTTTTTTCAGAAGCGTCTAGCACGTCTTTCTAAGGTGCGCACGTTCCTGCAGGGGGTCTGTCATATTGTGCCCCCGTACAAGCGGCCGTTAGATCCATGGGATCTGAACAGGGTACTAGTTGCTCTCCAGAAGCCGCCCTTCGAGCCTCTGAAGGAAGTTTCCTTTTCTCGGCTGTCACAGAAAGTGGCGTTTCTTGTTGCGATCACATCGCTTCGGCGAGTGTCTGAGCTAGCAGCGCTGTCATCCAAGGCTCCCTTCCTGGTGTTCCACCAGGACAAGGTAGTGCTGCGCCCTATTCCGGAGTTTCTCCCTAAGGTCGTATCCTCTTTTCATCTTAATCAGGATATATCCTTGCCTTCTTTTTGTCCTCATCCGGTTCACCGGTATGAAAAGGACTTACGTTTGCTAGATCTGGTGAGAGCACTCAGAATCTACATTTCCCGAACGGCGCCCATGCGCCGTGCCGATGCACTTTTTGTCCTTGTCGCTGGTCCGCGCAAGGGGTTGCAGGCTTCTAAAGCCACCCTGGCTCGATGGATCAAAGAACCAATTCTAGAGGCCTACCGTTCTGCGGGGCTTCCGGTTCCTTCAGGGCTAAAAGCCCACTCAACCAGAGCCGTGGGTGCGTCCTGGGCATTTCGTCACCAGGCTTCGGCTCAACAGGTGTGCCAGGCAGCTACCTGGTCCAGTCTGCACACTTTCACCAAGCATTATCAGGTGCATACCTATGCTTCGGCGGATGCCAGCTTAGGTAGAAGAGTTCTGCAGGCGGCAGTGACACCCCCGTAGGGGAGGGCTGTTTTGCAGCTCTAACATGAGGTATTTCTTTACCCACCCAGGGACAGCTTTTGGACGTCCCAATCGTCTGGGTCTCCCAATAGAGCGCTGAAGAAGAAGGGAATTTTGTTACTTACCGTAAATTCCTTTTCTTCTAGCTCTTATTGGGAGACCCAGCACCCGCCCTGTTGTCCTTCGGGATGTTTTTTTGTTGTTTGCGGGTACACATGTTGTTCATGTTGAACGGTTTTTCAGTTCTCCGATGTTATTCGGAGTTAATTTGTTTAAACCAGTTATTGGCTTCCTCCTTCTTGCTTTGGCACTAAAACTGGAGAACCCGTGATACCACGGGGGGGGTATAGCCAGAGGGGGAGGGGCCTTGCACTTTTGATGTAGTGCTTTGTGTGGCCTCCAGAGGGCAGTAGCTATACCCCCAATCGTCTGGGTCTCCCAATAAGAGCTAGAAGAAAAGGAATTTACGGTAAGTAACAAAATTCCCTTCTTTCTACTGTGTTTCCGGCCGGTTCCACGGTTTTTACTGAGAACCGCGCCGACGATGCCTGATTCTCGGCCGCATGCATAACTCTAGGCCCCGGCTTCAGCCGCGGCCTAGTTTCGTTTCGTCCCCCTGCATGTCAGTCATGCAGGGGGACACTGCAGCGCCGCCCGCCGGCCGCTCTGCACAGGGGAGGACGCTCCTTTTTGAGGAGATCATTCCCTCCCCTGTACATCTCCTTCGCCCTCCGATTCCCGCTCCTGGGTTAACCCCCGCCCCCCCCCCTCACTCTGGCGCCATTTTCTCAGCGTCTTAGTACACTGGTCGGCGCTGGCTGCTCTGCAGCAGAGGGAGGGAATACTGGCTGGGGGTCCAGGATTGGAATTCGTATGGCACTCATAATAGCGGCCTGATAAGTCACAACCTCTGGTTGTGCACTTTTATACACTCTCAGGGCATTCTGTAGGAGTTAATTCTTTATTTTAGAACCTCCTCCTCAGCAGCATGTCTCACTCCAGCAGCAAAGCTCCAGGCTGTACACTACATGTTCTGCATGTAACCTCATATTGCCTGAACCGGCACACTGTTATGGTTCTTGTGTGGTGGATGGGTATTCTAGATATTCTAGACAGAGCCCCCACCTCTGCAGCATGTCTGAGGCTGCAGGCTGTTTTGTATTATCCACTGCAGGTAGTCTCGTACGGCTATACCGAGCTCATAACCACTGTGGCCCCTCAGCATGGGGGCTCATTAATGGTCCCTCCAGCTGCTCCGGTTTCGGTGGCTGACCCCCGTGGGAATCCTATTTCCAGGAGTCGGCTGTCCCGGCATCTGCTGAGCATGCAGCCCCCTTCTCAGGGCGTTTTCTGCTTCGCTCAGCAAAGCTCACAAGGGACTCTCCTTCTGGGCTCAGACCCCGTCCTCCTGACAGGGAGACGCAGGGTCCCCTGTCCTCCCCGTCCCGCAGCTCCGATTTCGAGCTGACTCACTGGACGAGGAGGATGTCTCTACCACGGGCACGGACGGATCCGTCCGTACGTGACGCAGCTGCGAATGATTGGATGCGTCCATTATTCTTGTACTGGACCTCCATCCGCCTGATCAGGGGAGTATTCCCCGCTGACAGAAAGGCATCAGTATACCTTTAACAGGACGAGGAGTGTGTTCCTTAACCACTCCAGTTTTCAGCCCGCTGCGTCCAAGCCCACAGCCTATCCTGCAGACCCCACAGCGGGGTTCTGCGGCCTGTCTCCCCCTCCCATCAGAGGTGCTCAAGGAGTGTACTCATTCGCCAAGGGTAGCCACTCCGGTGTCTAGACTTTCAGCCCGGTTAGTTGTATCAGTGGCTGACGGCACCTCTATATGGATTCTACGGTACATTAATTTTGTACTGGACCTCAATCCACCGGTGTTACCTTATCTAGGTGAACACAACGTGTGTTCCTTAACCACTCCAGTTTTCAGGCCCCTGTGACTAGCCCAGGGTCCGCTCTGACACTCGCTTCCCATGAAGCGTGATTCTGAGGACTGTGTTTCCCCTGTCCACCAATGGTGGTCAAGAAGTGGGCTCATTCACCTCAGGTGGCTCAGCCCGGACCGTTATGTCAGTGGCTGATGGCTCCTCACTTAAGGTTCTGCGGTCCGCCCGGTTGTCCTTTGGGCCAAGTTGGTATAAGGACGGCAGGAGCTTCGTTCTCCTCAGCTTTACAGCAGTGCGGTTTTTTTGTACCTTCTCTGCTTCTCTGGAGGAGATGCATTCTCTCACAGGGACTCTATGCCCAAAACGGTTGCCTGAACTTCCAGACTTCACTCTTTTCATCCTCTGCCAGGTCTGCCATGCTGGACGCCGCACGGCGGTGGTCTGGGCTACCTTCCTCGCTATCCGCAGGCTCCTGTGGCTTCGGAATTGGAAGGCAGATGCCTCTATGGAGGTTCCTTGCTGGGCTCCCCCTTGGTGGGACCAGTTTCCCCGGAACCAACTGGGTGAAAATAAGGAAGCTCTTGGCGGGGAGTGTTCTTCCTTGCCACAAACCTAAGCCAGGGAACCTGTCCATGGCAGGAATCAGTTGAGGTTTCGGTGGTTTCCGTTCCTCCATCTGATCGTCCTCTAGCTCGGCCCAGGTTCATAGAACCAAATGGCTCGAAGCTGCGTCTTCAGAAGACCGCAGGAGATGCTGTCACTGACTCAGCTTCCTCCGAGCTATTTAGCCACGCCCCTTGGTCGTGGCAGGCCCTCTCCACTTGGCGACGTAGGGTTCTAACACGTCTCCGTTCAGTGGGGGCGAGATTATATCTCCCTTGGCTACAGGATGGACTTCTGTCCAGCCGCCAAACAGATTTTTTCTGTCAACTCCTCCCGGCTACAAGGCCGCCGCCTTCTCACAGGCTGTGGCATTTCTTGCTGGCCAATGGAGTAATTGTACCGGTTCCCGACTGGGAACGGTTCTGAGATTTTTGCTTAAATCTATTCCTAGTCCCCGAAGAGGGCGGTGCCTTCCGACCTGGATCTTTAGCCTTTCAAGCATAGCCAGGTGGGGCGTCTTCACATGGAGTCTCGGTTTTGTTCCGTGTGTTTTCTTCACCGGATCAATCAAGAACCCAAGGAGATTTTCTAGTAGCCATCGGCATCAGAGATGCCTATCGACAGGAGTCAATCGCAGTTTCACACCAGCGTTGACTACGTTTTGACAATCGGAGTGGTCCAATTCGTGGCTCTTCCCTTGGGGTTAGCCAAGGCCCCTCGAGTATTCTTATTGGGGCAGCTGTGTTTAGGGTCCTGCCCCCCTAGGGTTTGGCAGTGATCTTTTGCCCTGGACGGCCTTCTTGTCGGGGCTTCATCCAGTGCTGACTCTTAGCAGAGTGCTTCGTTCACTCTCGCCACTCTGTCCTATTCGGGTGGCAAGTCCACTCTGACTCGAACCAGAGGTTCACAGGGCGTCAATGGAAGCGGTTCCTCGCCCAGTTTCTCCTGCGTCCTCTGAGACTGGATGTTTTCCGCTGTACAAGCGAACTCAATCCTCCCACGGGGTGGTGGCTTCGCCACTGACCAGGGGCTCGTTTCAGTGGTGGCTTCGGCCACTCTGTCTCAGGGGCGCTCCTTTCTGGCCCGTCCCGGGTGATCTTCACCAGGATGCTAGCCTATCCGCCTTGGGAGCAGTATATCTCCACCGTGGAGCGCAGGGCGCTTGGACTCTGTCCGAATCAGCCCTCTGGATCAATGTGCTGGAAATCAGAGCTGTATTTCTGGCTCTCTAAGCCTTCACCATCTGTGGGCGGCTAGGCACATTCGAGTCCAGTCGGACAACGTGACAGCGTTTTCCTACATCAGCTTCCAGGGCGGGACACTCAGCCGCCTGGCAAGCTTGGCGGCTCAACATTCTTCAGTGGACAAGGTACTCCTAGTCCACCGTATCCGCAGTCCACATCCTAGATGTGAAAACTACGAGGCAGGCTATTTCAGCTGTCCAACCGTGGTCCACAATCCTCAGGTTTTGCGGTAGACACACTGGTTCATGTTTGACCCCAGCTTTGTCTCTTTTCGAAGTTCACCCTCTACCTCTTGTCCAGAGTCCTGCGCAAGATCGGTAAAGGGGGCCGTCGGGTCATTCTTCCAGACTGACCCAAGCAGGCTTGGTACTCTGACCTGCTCCTTCTGTCCGTTGGGTTGCCATGGCATCTTCCGGACCGTTCAGACCTTTTCTCAAGAGGTCCGTTTTTTCCCGTCAGAATTCTGGATTCTCAGATTGACGGCGTAGCTCTTGAGTCCTGGATCTTGGCGACTTCTGATATCCTTCCTGAAGTCATCTCCGCTATGACTCGAGCTCCAAAGTGTCCTTTGACCTTTTTGGCCTTGCCGACCCTCCTGTCCCTTCCACAGTCCGGTCTACAGCTAGGACTATCCCTCATTAAGGGACAGGTCTCGGCTCTGTCAGTATGTGCCAGCGGCGTATCGTCCGGCTGGCTCCGGTGCGCTCCTTTAAGGGCGCATCTCACATCATTCCGCTTTTCCGGCGGCCTATGGAGACCTGGGACCTTGATCCGGTCCTCCCGGTTCCCGGAAACCCCCCTTTGCGCCTCTTGGGGAGGTTTCGTTGTTTCATCTTTCACAGAAAGTACTCTTTCTAGTGGCTATAATTTCCCGCCAGAGAGTTCTGGCTGCACTCTTTCGGAGTCGCCCCCTTTGTTTTTGGTCTTTTGCATCAAGACAAGGTGGTCTTCGTCCGACTCCGGCCTTTTTTCCCTAAGGTGGTCTCTGCCACCTTATCCGGGGCAATTTTCCTGCCTTCCTTTGGTCCGGCTCCTGTTCATCGCTTGAGGAAGCGTTGCATCTCCTGGATCTGGT
Source organism: Anomaloglossus baeobatrachus (assembly GCF_048569485.1). Lineage (NCBI taxonomy): Eukaryota > Metazoa > Chordata > Amphibia > Anura > Aromobatidae > Anomaloglossus > Anomaloglossus baeobatrachus. The sequence continues at coordinate 400,886 of NW_027441970.1, read as the reverse complement.
GCGGGCGCTCCGGATCTATGTGTCTCGCACCGCCGTTATTAGGCGGTGCACCTCTCGGGTGCTGACTGTTCGTCAGCGTAACGGTCTCTCGGCATCTAAGCCGACCCTGATGTTGGCTTAGGTCGGCCATTTCCGAGACCTACGAGTGTACTCAAGTGCCTTCCCCGCCGGGGATCAGAGCACATTTGGTCAGTCCTGTCGGCGCCTTTTTTTGGGCTTTCAGGCACCAGGTTACGGCTCAGTAGGTCTGTCAGACTGCAGCTCGAATTAGTCTGCATACTTTTTCGAAGTACTTCCCAAGGCATGCTCATGCCTTGGCAGACGTGGGCTTGGGCAGACGCATTTTTCCGGCGTCTGTCGCCCATTTGTGAAGTTAGGTTTGCCTGCTTCTCAGTTGTCTGTTTATTCCCACCCATGGATTGCTTTGGAACGTCCCATGGTTTGGGTCTCCCATGGAAGGAACGATAAAGAAAAAGAGAATTTTGTTTACTTACCGTAAATTCTTTTTCTTGTAGTTCCGACATGGGAGACCCAGCACCCTCCCTATTGCCTGTTGGCAGGTTTCTTGTTCCGTGTGTCTTCACCGGCTGTTATTGTTGTAGACAGAGGTTCCGGTTCTTCCGGATTTTACTCTGTCTCTTCTTGTGGGTGGATGTCCTCCTTCAGCTTTTGCACTAAACTGGCTAGATCTGGCTCGCAGGGGGTGTATATGCTAGGAGGGAGGAGCTACACGTTTTTGAGTGTAGTAACTTTGTGTGTCCTCCGGGGGCAGTATCTATACACCCATGGTTTGGGTCTCCCATGTCGGAACTACAAGAAAAAGAATTTACGGTAAGTAAACAAAATTCTCTTTTTATTTAATTTTCCTTTATTTATTTTTTATTTCCAAAGGTTCCGGATCATGATCCGGAGTTCCCTGAGAACTCCAGGCCCGGGTCCGGTACTCGGGTATTTTTAAAATCGCTCGGATCCTAAATTTTACAGTCCGGGTCTGTCCATCACTAATCAATAGACAAACAAAAAAGTGCATGGTGTTTATGTAGTTGTGTAAACAGAAATATGATATTCAAAATTAAAAATGACATGCCATAAGGCAAGCAAAATCAAGAAATGCAAGAAACTAAATTATTGAGTAAATGTATTAAATATTAGTTGTATCCAAACTATAATTAAATTGTTGTACAATGTTTTTCTCCACTTTTCTTAGATAATAATCTTTTTTCTTATTTTCTCATAGGCACTTCATTCAGGGAAAAGACCCAATCAAAATCAACATCTAAGTTACTGAGCGGGTCGAGTGAAGTACCTCAAAATTTGCAGACCACCACAGGTATGGTTTTAGCATATACAGACCTCTAAATTATGGATAAAAAAACTATTAAAAATAATTTTAACACAAACAGTCCCATTCTCACACCACATAAAAATACCCAATTAAAGAAAGCAGCCAAAGCTCTCATTGAGCCCAATAGGAGTCCTTGTGTCCAATCTATAAATAAAGTGACTCAAGTTGCGCAAGGGCCTTAAATAGGTTACCACCTCTAACCTCTGATCTATGGCCTTTATAATTAATTTGCTTGAGTCAGATTTATGGTACAATTGGAAATGTTTTGGTAGGGATTTTAGGTGTTCCGTCTCATGTAGAGTCTTTGTTTTCTCAATGTCCCTGATGTGCTCACGGACTCACACCTTTAACCCCCTAACCCCTGGACGATTTTTCCGTTTTTGTTTTTTGCTCCTCTTTTTCCGAGAGTCGTAACTTTTTTATTTTTCCCGTCAATCTTGCCATAAGAGGGCTTGTTTTTTGCGGGACGTATTGGTCTTTTAAGTGAAACCATGAGTTTTAACATATATGGTACTGGAAAACAGCAAAAAATTTCCACGTGCGGAAAAATTACAAAAAAGTGTGATTGGACAATGGTTTATGGGGTACTTTATTCACCGTGTTCACTTTATGGTAAAACTGATGGGTGGGTGTGATACTTCAGGTTGGTATGAGTTCGTTGATACTAAACATGTTTAGGTTTACTTTTATCTAAGGGGTTAAAAAAAGGTTTGTCCAAAAAATTGGAGCACTTTCAGCGCCATTTTCTGCAACTTGTAGTGTTCTCATTTTTCGGGATATGGGGCTCACTGATGGCTTATTTGTTTGCATTTTTAGCCGAACCATTTTTGCGCAGATGCTACGTTTTGACTCCCTGGTATTGCATCTTGCTCAAAATTTGCGAAGACCAAAAAACTTAACTTTGCCGGTTGGTATTTTTTTTGTACGGCTACGCCGTCTACCGATTATATTAATTCATTTTAGATTTTGATAGACTGGGCATTTCTGAACTCTGTGATACCAAATGAGTGTATATTTATTATTTTTTTAACCCTTTGATTTTTAGTGGGGCGAATGGGGAGTGATTTAAATTTTTAGTTGTTTTTTTTAATTCTTTAAAACTTTGTTTTAAACTTTTTTTATTTTAATAGTCCCCCTAGGGGTAAGGATTAGCTGTCTGATCGCTTGTTCATTTCTGCTGATCAGAGCGGCAGAGCTCTGATCAGCTGAAATGCTGCTGTCCTGTTACAACCAGCCGGCTGTAACAGGATGTGAGTCATGATAGCGACATGAGTTATGACATAACCCTGTGCTACCATGGCAACCATCGGTTTCCCGTGATCGCGTCACGGGGACTCCGATAGCGTAGAGGAAAGGAAATTTCCCTGCCATGGCCATTTACATTGCGCTGTCAGTAATTGACAGCGCGGTCTAAAAGATTAAAAGGCATGGGTGAATCGTGGATCCACCCTTGCTTGTAAGCTACACATGTCTGCTGTTCAGATCAGCATATATGTGCGGAAATCGGTGCCGGTTTACTGCAGCAGCAGCCGACGATGATTACACCGCCATTATCTACGATGTACCCAGTACGTCCAATGTCTGTAAGAGGTTAAGTCCCTTGTGGTCATTCCTATGTAGATTTTCTGGCATGGATACTGGGCGTAATAAATCACGCCCTTAGAAGCACAAATATGTTGGTGATTTATTGTGTAAGTTTGTGTTCCTTCCGATTTTTTAATGGGAATCTGTCACCAGATTTGGGGACTACAAGCTGTGTCCAATACCACTGAGTTCTTATATACAGCATTCCAAAATACTGTATATAAGAGCCTAGGCCGCTCTGTAAAACGGAAAAAGTACTTTTATAATACTCACCTAGGGTGGGTCCAGTCCAATGGGTGTCGCAGCTCTCCAGTGCGGTGCCTCCTCTTTCAGGTCTGACGCATCCTCTCTGCTGCGATCTTCGGCCTCCTTCTTCCCAGTACAGTGTGGATGATGTGTCTACGTCATCCACACGAGCCGACATTGCGGTCCTGCGCAGGCGCATTCATCTGCCCTGCTGATGAAAGTACTGTAATGTGCAGGCGCGAGGAAAGATTAACCCCTTCACGACCGGCCGACTTTACACTTTTCGGTATTTGTGGGGGGTTTGCCATTCTTCTGACAGACGTAACTTTTTCTTTTTCGCTCCTAATTGGGAGACCCAGACAGTGGTGTATAGCTACTGCCCTCTGGAGGCCGCACAAAGAACTACACTTAAAAGTGTAAGGCCCCTCCCCTTCTGGCTATACACCCTCCCGTAGGAGTACAGATTCCTCAGTTTTAGCTTTGTGCGCAAGGAGGTCAGACACGCACGCATAGCTCCATTGTTTTTAGTCAGCAGCAGCTGCTGACTATGTCGGATGGAAGAAAAGAGGGCCCATAAACAGGGCTCCCAGCATGCTCCCTTCTCACCCCACTGTATGTCGGAGGTGTTTGTAAGGTTGAGGTACCCATTGCGGGTACGGCGGCAGGAGCCCACATGCTGATTCCTTCCCCATCCCTTTTTACAGGGCTCTGGGTGAAGTGGGATTTACTGGTCTCCAGGCACTGAGACCGTGCTCCATCTACAGCCCCTGGAGAAGATGCTGGATGGAGCGGAGTACATCAGGGACATGGCCCTGCTTCCTCAAGGTACTCTGTGTCCCCGTGCATTTGGCGCTCACACCGCAGCATGCTGGGTGTTGTAGTGCGCCGGGGGACATCTGCGCTACGGCGCTTGTGCCATGGCCTCATTCAGCTTAGCTGAAGCAGGCACACTTCCAGGAATCGGTCGCGCCGGCCGCTGGGACTGCGGCGCGGCTGGCACTTGTGGTGCGCCGGGGACTTCAGCGCGGCCCGCGCTTTTACGGCGGCCGCGCTGATAACTCGAGTCCCCGGCTTTTGCGGCCTGCTTCCGTTCGTTCCCGCCCCCGGACCTGCCAGTCAGGAGAGGGGCGGGACGCTGGCCACGTTTAGGAATCGGTCATGCCGGCCGCTGGGACTGCGGCGCGGCTGGCACTTGTGGTGCGCCGGGGACTTCAGCGCGGCCCGCGCTTTTACGGCGGCTGCGCTGATAACTCGAGTCCCCGGCTTTTTGCGGCCTGCTTCCGTTCGTTCCCGCCCCCAGACCTGCCAGTCAGGAGAGGGGCGGGACGCTGGCCAGTGCATCAGCGCTGAGGGCTGGAGTCGTTTTTACATACTCCAGCCCTCCCAATCGGCACAGAGGGGACACTGTTTCCCGCACTTTTGTTTGGGAACTCCCACGGACCGCCCCTCTCCACAGACGCCGGCAGCCATTCCTGCTGACACGCTGAGCTGCAGAGGGGAGCCGGGGAGACCCAGACAAGGAATTCTGCAGCCTCTTACCCGCTATTCAGCGGGCGGTAAGCAGCCCTCAGGGCTCACCCCCTCTTGTGCCAGTAGTATTCTTAGTATTTTGTTGCTACAAATACTTTGTATTGCATAGCGCTGGTCGCCCTTTGGCTATAGACTCTCTCACATTGCAGAGAGCCAGCAGCATGTCGTCCGCAAAACGCAAGGGTGCCAAAGCACAGACATTATATGCTTCCTGCACCGCATGTGGGACTTTTCTACCGGCAGGCTCCACGGACCCCCATTGTGTGCAGTGCTCGGCCCCTGCGGCGCTTGCACAGTCGGGACCTCTGCTGGACGTGACCCAGGGTGTACCACCTGTGAATGCTGTCCAGGTGACAGGAACTGAGTTTGCAGCTTTTGCTGACAGAATGTCTCTCACTATGTCACAAATTCTTGACACATTGCGAGCTAGGCCTGTACTTCAGGCCACGGACACTGTGCAATCATTGCCCCCTGGTCCCCCTCAGCTCCAAGCTCCGGGACGGGCATATACACCTCAGGGTGAAGACTCTGACTCGGATGATGGCCCCGGGCAGCCTAAGCGGGCTCGCTATGACGGGCCTTCACATTCATCTCAATGGTCAGGATCCCAGCGAGATGAATCTATGGGTGATGAGGCGGACGTAACTGATCAGGATTCTGATCCTGGGACCGCTCTCAATCTAGATACACCAGATGGTGACGCCATAGTTAATGATCTTATATTTAACATCAATAAGATGTTAAATATTTCCCCACCAGCTCCTCTTGTGGAGGAGTCAGCTTCGCAGCACGAGAGAATCCATTTCAGATACCCTAAGCGTACTTTAAGCACTTTTCTGGACCACGCTGACTTTAGAGACGCAATCCAGAAACCCCACGCTTATCCTGAAAGGCGTTTTCCTAAACGGCTTAAAGATACACGCTATCCTTTTCCCCCTGAGGTGGTCAAGGGTTGGACCCAGTGTCCAAAAGTGGATCCTCCAATTTCCAGGCTTGCAGCTAGATCCTTGGTTGCAGTTGAAGATGGAGCGGCACTTAAAGATGCCACTGACAGGCAGATGGAGCTCTGGCTGAAATCCATCTATGAAGCGATTGGAGCGTCATTGGCGCCTTCTTTTGCAGCCGTATGGGCACTCCAAGCTATCTCAGCCGGGCTTGCGCGAGTTGACTCCGTCACACGTGCATTTGCCCCGCAGGTAGCACCATTGACCTCGCAAATGGCGGCATTCGCGTCGTACGCGATTAATGCTGTTCTGGACGCTACAAGCCGCACGGCAGTGGCGTCAGCCAACTCCGTTGTTTTGCGTAGGGCCCTGTGGTTGAGACATTGGAAAGCAGATTCTCATTCCAAGAAGTGCTTAACCAATTTGCCTTTTTCTCGTGACCGATTGTTTGGAGAGCGTTTGGATGAAATCATCAAACACTCCAAGGGTAAGGACTCATCCTTACCGCAACACAGACAAAACAGACCCCAACAGAGGAAGGGTCAGTCTGGTTATCGGTCCTTTCGAGGACCGGGCAGGTCCCAATTCACCTCGTCAAAAAAGACTCAAAAGGACCAGAGACGCTCAGATTCTTGGAGGTCTCAGTCACGCCCAAAAAGGGCAGCCGGAGGAACCGTTGCCAAGACGGCGTCCTCCTGACTTGCGGTCTCCGATTCCCACACCCGCGGTCGGTGGGAGGCTTTCCCACTTTGGCGACATCTGGCTGTCACACGTCAAAGACCGTTGGGTGAGGGATATTCTGTCTCACGGGTACAGGATAGAGTTCAGTTCTCGTCCGCCAACTCGTTTCTTCAGAACTTCTCCCCCACCAGACCGAGCCGATGCTCTGTTGCAGGCGGTGGCCGCTCTAAAAGCGGAAGGAGTGGTGACCTCCGTCCCTCTTCAGGAACAAGGTCACGGTTTTTACTCCAATCTGTTTGTGGTCCCAAAAAAGGACGGATCGTATCGGCCCGTCCTGGATCTAAAGTTGCTCAACAGACACGTAAAAGTCAGGAGGTTCCGGATGGAATCCCTACGCTCCGTCATAGCCTCAATGTCTCAAGGAGATTTTCTAGCATCAATAGATATCAAAGATGCGTATCTCCACGTGCCGATCGCACCAGAGCATCAGCGTTTCCTACGCTTCGTCATACACGACGAACACCTGCAGTTCGTAGCGTTACCTTTCGGTCTGGCAACAGCCCCCCGGGTCTTCACCAAGGTCATGGCAGCAGTAGTAGCTGTTCTGCACTCGCAGGGTCACTCGGTCATCCCGTATCTAGACGACCTGCTTATAAAGGCACCCTCTCAAGAGGCATGCCAACACAGTCTGAAGGTGGCACTAGACACTCTCCAGAGTTTCGGGTGGATTATCAACTTTCCAAAGTCTCATCTAACCCCGACCCAATCTCTGACTTATCTTGGCATGGAGTTTTCATACTCTCTCAGCGATAGTGAAGCTTCCACTGGACAAGCAGTGCTCGCTACGGACTGGAGTGCAATCTCTCCTTCAGAGCCAGTCGCACTCACTGAGGCGCCTCATGCATTTCCTAGGAAAGATGGTAGCAGCAATGGAGGCAGTCCCGTTCGCGCAGTTTCATCTGCGCCCTCTACAATGGGACATTCTACGCCAATGGGACGGGAAATCGACGTCCCTCGACAGGACTGTCTCCCTCTCTCAGACTGCCAAGGACTCTCTGCGTTGGTGGCTTCTCCCCACCTCATTGTCACAGGGAAAGTCGTTCCTTCCCCCGTCCTGGGCAGTGATCACGACGGATGCGAGCCTATCAGGGTGGGGAGCGGTGTATCTCCACCACAGGGCTCAGGGGATGTGGACTCTGGAAGAGTCCACCCTGCAGATCAATGTTCTGGAAATCAGAGCAATCTATCTTGCCCTGCGAGCCTTCCAACAATGGCTGGAAGGCAAGCAGATTCGGATTCAGTCGGACAATTCCACGGCGGTGGCGTACATCAACCACCAAGGGGGAACACGCAGTCGCCAAGCTTTTCAAGAAGTCCATCGGATTTTGACGTGGGTGGAAAGCAGAGCGTCCACCATATCCGCAGTTCACATCCCAGGCGTGGAAAACTGGGAAGCAGACTTTCTCAGTCGCCAGGGCATGGACGCAGGAGAATGGTCCCTTCACCCGGACGTGTTTCAGCAGATCTGTTGCCGCTGGGGGACGCCGGACGTCGATCTGATGGCGTCACGACACAACAACAAGGTCCCAGTTTTCATGGCACGGTCTCACGATCACCGAGCACTGGCGGCAGACGCCTTGGTTCAGGATTGGTCGCAATTCCGACTCCCCTATGTGTTCCCACCTCTAGCATTGTTACCCAGAGTTCTCCGGAAAATCAGGTCCGACTGCCATCGAGCCATACTCGTCGCTCCAGATTGGCCAAGAAGGTCGTGGTACCCGGATCTGTGGCATCTCACGGTAGGCCAACCGTGGACACTACCAGACCGTCCAGATTTGCTGTCTCAAGGGCCGTTTTTCCATCTGAATTCTGCGGCCCTGAACCTGACTGTGTGGCCATTGAGTCCTGGATCCTAGCGGCCTCAGGTTTATCTCATGAAGTTGTTGCCACAATGAGACAGGCTAGAAAACCATCCTCAGCTAAGATCTATCACAGAACGTGGAAGATATTCTTAGCGTGGTGCGTGGCTCAAGGGTTTTCTCCCTGGCCATTTGCATTGCCAATTTTTCTTTCCTTCCTGCAGTCTGGGTTGGAAAAAGGTTTGTCGCTTAGCTCTCTTAAGGGTCAAGTCTCCGCGCTATCCGTATTCTTTCAGAAGCGCTTGGCACAGCTTTCTAAAGTACGCACGTTTCTCCAAGGAGTTTGTCATATTGTTCCTCCTTACAGACGGCCATTGGAACCCTGGGATCTGAACAAGGTTCTCATTGCTCTCCAGAAGCCGCCTTTCGAGCCTTTGAAAGAGGTTCCCCTTTCTCGGCTTTCACAAAAGGTAGTTTTTCTTGTGGCGGTCACGTCTCTTCGAAGAGTGTCCGAGCTAGCGGCGTTATCTTGCAAATCTCCCTTCCTGGTGTTTCACCAAGACAAGGTAGTACTGCGTCCAATTCCAGAGTTTTCTCCCAAGGTGGTTTCTTCCTTTCATCTCAATCAGGATATCACTTTACCATCTTTGTGTCCGCATCCAGTTCACCAATTTGAAAAGGGTTTACATCTGTTGGACCTGGTGAGAGCACTCAGGATTTACATTTCTCGCACGGCGGCTCTACGCCGTTCTGATGCGCTCTTTGTCCTAGTCGCTGGTCAGCATAAGGGATCGCAAGCTTCCAAATCCACCCTGGCGCGGTGGATCAAGGAACCAATTCTTCACACATACCGTTCTGCTGGGCTTCCGATTCCATCTGGACTGAAGGCCCATTCTACCAGAGCCGTGGGTGCGTCCTGGGCATTGCGGCATCAGGCTACGGCTCAGCAAGTGTGCCAGGCGGCTACCTGGTCGAGTCTGCACACGTTTACCAAACACTATCAAGTGCATACCTACGCTTCGGCAGATGCCAGCCTAGGTAGACAGGTCCTTCAGGCGGCGGTGGCCCACCTGTAGGAAGAGGCTGTCTGACAGCCCGTTCATGTGGTATCTTTTTACCCACCCAGGGACTGCTTTTGGACGTCCCACTGTCTGGGTCTCCCAATTAGGAGCGAAAAAGAAGAAGGGAATTTTGTTTACTTACCGTAAATTCCTTTTCTTCTAGCTCCAATTGGGAGACCCAGCACCCGCCCTATTTGTTCTTAGGGTTTCGTTTTTCGGGTGCACATGTTGTTCATGTTGTTTCTTAAGTTCTCCGATCATGTTATCGGATTGAATTTGTTTTTGAAACTGTTATTGGCTTTCCTCCTTCTTGCTTTGGTACTAAAACTGAGGAATCTGTACTCCTACGGGAGGGTGTATAGCCAGAAGGGGAGGGGCCTTACACTTTTAAGTGTAGTTCTTTGTGCGGCCTCCAGAGGGCAGTAGCTATACACCACTGTCTGGGTCTCCCAATTGGAGCTAGAAGAAAAGGAATTTACGGTAAGTAAACAAAATTCCCTTCTTTATTTTTCAGTCAATATGGTCATGTGAGGGCTAATTTTTTGCAGAATGAGCTGTAATTTTAAATGAAACTGTGAGTTTTACCATGCAGTGTACTGTAAAATGGCAAAAAAAATCCAAATGTGGAGAAATTGCAAAAAAAAGTGTGATTGCTCTATTGTTTTTGAGACATTTTATTCACTGTGTTCACTATATGGTAAACCTGATGTGCTGCTGTGATGCCTGAGGTTACTGCAAGTTTGTAGACACCAAACATGAATAGGTTTACTTTAATCTAAGGGGTTAAAAAAATTATCAGAAGTTTGTCCGAAAAAAGTGACAGACGTTTTGCGCCATTTTCTGAGACCCATAGCGTTCTCATTTTTTTAAATCTATGGCTCAGTGATGGCTTTTTTTAGTATCTCGAGCTGACGTTTTTAACAGGATCATTTTTGCGCAGATGCTATGTGTTCATTGCCTGTTATTGCATTTTGCTTAAGATTTGTGGCAACCAAAAAGCGTAATTTTGGCATTTGGAATTTTTTTGCTGCTACGCCGTTTAAAAATCAGAACAAATGATTTTATATTTTGATAGATCGGGCTGAAGACAGTGATACCAAATGTGTGAATATTTTTTTTTAACCCTTTATTTTTCAGTGGGGCAAAAGAGGGATGATTTAAACTTTTAGGTGTTTTTACTTTTTTTTTTACTTTTTCAAAACTTTTTCTTACATTTTTTTTTAAATTTGACTAGTACCCCTAGGGGGCTATTAGGATCAGCTGTCTGATCACTCATTTATTTATCCCAATCAGAGCAGCACAATTTAGACTGGGAGAAATTATCATCTCTTGTAACAGCCAGTATTTGGCTTTTTCTTACAGGACCTGAGTCATGTGAGCTACAGGAGTCATCACATGACCCTGTGCTATCATGATAGCCACCAGATCGTTAAGGGGTTAAAGATCTCTTACGCATATGCACTACAATACATGGATCTGCTTTGAGCAGGGCAGATCAAAGTGCGCCTGCGCAGGACCTCAATGCCAGCTAGTGAGCATGATGTACGACGCGTCATGCACATGGGCCTCAGAAGAAGGAGGATGGCGATCGCCGCAGAGAGGAAATGCCGGACTAGAGAGAGGAGGCAATGGGTTTGAGATAATGATCAATAACTTTGCTAGCTATTTCATCATCAGCTGACGGTCTCCTTTTTTTCTCAGCCCCAGATCCCCTTGAGTGGAGCCCCAAAAATTGGTCTGTGCGATTTCTTCCTGTAAGCTCCCAAAGTAAGTCTGCCATCTTGTCTTTCTTCTTCCTGCTCCAACTGTAAGGCTACTTTCACATTTGACAGGATGCAAACCGCATATGACCGGATCCTGTGGATTGAATGTGCAACGCATGCAACCGCAATTGTTATTTTATTGTATGCTTCTACTTCTACTTGTGATGGATGAAGGGGAACACAGAATTTATCGTCTGGCACTGGAGTCAGCTGATCGGGAATAAGCTGAACTCCTGATCTCACAGTCCGCACACGCTGTGATGGATGCAGGTTAACAGCAATCACTGCCTGCTGCCGATCACGTGTGACCATGTTCGGGCTGTGTGGTCATGAGTTCAGCTGAGTTCAGATCAGCTGACTCCAGTGTTGCCCGATTACTTGTTCTGTGTCCCCCTGCATCTATCGCAGAGTGTTCGGGCTGGAGTTCAACAGAGTTCAGATCAGCTGACTCCAGTGTCGGACGAATTCAGCTGACCTCACAGGCAGCACACGCTGCGATGGATGCAGGGGGACCCAGAACAAGTAATCGGCCAACACTGGAGTCAGCTGATCAGATTACTTGATCTGCTGGCTGTATGGTTAGAAGTAGGGATGAGGGAGCACTAAAATGCTCGGGTTCTCGGTAGCCCATGAGTATTTTTTTTTTAAATTCATTAAAAAATAAACAAAAACCCCAAACACATAACCCTAACTCTAGGGTTAGGGGGTAAAAAAAATAAAATGTGTGGACTCCCGCTGCATTTTCTATTGCTAAGGTAACCCAAGCAGCTACTGGCTGCTAACCCCCACTGCTTATATGACCTAAATATAAATATATATATATATAAAGCCTGAGATTGCTAATGTCAGGCCAAGTTTGACCCGGCCATTAAGAATCTCCAATAAAGGGTTAAAAAAAAGACATCACACAGAAAAAATACTTTATTAGAAAAAAATACACAGACACTTTATTAGAAATAAATACACAGACACACTTAGGGACTCCATCTTTATTACTCCTTCTCACCCCTTCACGATCCTGGTCTTCTGTCTGAGAGAGAGGGAGATTTCTGTATTGACCATGCCAAGCTGCTTTCTGGGCATGCTCAGTACAAAAAACAGGATTCTGTCTATCAGGATCCGGCGACTTCCGGTACAGCAGGATCGGGGTCATTGAAATACATTGCAGGTACCACTGCATGTACTAATACAGATGGCCACCTGGTGGCGCTATAACAACACAAAAATCTAATATCACCCATGTAACGCAGCCTAAGCCTCAAAGGCTACCATTACTATTACCGATAGAGCTAACAGCCATGAATCATCGTGATCCGGACTCACCTATAAAGTGCACTTATAACTGGATGTTTTGAGTAGCCCTGACACGCGTTTCTCACCTGGCTTCCTCGCTTGAGGAAAGTGTAATGTGTATGTTTTATTATGTGGTGTCTTGGGCGAGATCGTCGCTGTTTGGGCGCGTGCAGGGGGTGGGACGCCGCACATAGAGTCCGCCTCATCCAGTCATTCCAGGGGAAGCGTGGATCTGAAGAATACTTCCACTAACGTCAGTTAACCCATGCATCCTTCTAAGGAAGCTCCCTTGGTGGGGACTCATGCTGAGGCAGCCCCGCACATGCGCACCCAACGAGACCATATCTACTACTGGCAAGTGAATGGGCACGACCAGGGTGGTAAGAAAATCATCCAAACATAAGGAGAATCAGCCTTAGCCTAAAGAATATGACCATGTATAGTCCTTAAAAGATTTTCTAATGTCCCTATATCATGCAGAGACAAAATTCATATAGTAATATGTGTATATATATATACCCCTAGATTCTAAATGGACCTTGCGATACCACAAATTTTCAATCCTGTGGGACCACAGTCATGGCGCAGCTTGAAATGTCTCTGGATCATCCTCAGGGAATCAAGATCCACAACATCACACACCGCAATTATGTCCCTAACATGTTCCCTCGTGCGGACGCGTTGTTCCCTTGATGTTAACCCAATATAAATTAGGCTACAGCCACATACTGCATAATAGATAACGTGACTTTTACTGCATGATTTGTAACTTTTTATTTTATACTCTTTAGGTCCATCCCAAGCTGACAACATCTCTGGGCAGACAAAAGGAAAACAACCAAATTTGGGACTCCCTTTCTCAATGCGAGATACCACCCTAGGTACGTAATGGTTCTTCACCAGCATATCCTTTAGGCTTTTCCCCCTTCTAACAGGTAAGAGTGGGCGATGAGTAAAACGTCGTTCAAACTCTAGTCGGTCTTCAGTAACGACCAGTGTTTGTTCAAGATCTGCCTGATCGCCCCCCTCTGACTGTTAACTTGGAGATGAAATGTATCTGTGAGGAAAAAGATTCTTCCCTCTTACTTGTTGATAATAATTGTACCCGTGGAGAACCCTTTTCTGTCTGGTACCCCATTTTTATATTATAGTCCAGAAAAACAATTGCCTCCCGATCTGCCTTATAGGTTAGTTTGATGTTATATGGGTTATTGTTCAACCAAGTCATGAAGCTCTGCAGTTCAGGACCGGTACCCCTCCAGATAATAAAGATGTCATCTATCTTACCAGCTAGTGTAAAATTAATAGATTAGGGATAAGCCAAATGGACGACAATGTTTTAATTTAATTACATACATTTTTCCTTCTGAGTCTTCTGATACCATACCAAAAAAATATTCAATGCACATGATTCAAAAGATAGATTTTCAGCGTAGTTTCTCCTTGATGAAAAATTAACCTTGAAATGGTAGCCTCATTTTAACCAAAACCTGGTATTAATAATTGGACAAATTGAAGAAGGACATGGCATTTGATTTACGAGTAATGCAACAACCTTTTCCCAGTTGATCAGTTTTAGACATCCTTAAAATTATCATTAGTGATGACTAGATATGGGCGAATGCTAAAATATTCGGGTTCGGATTGTTCAAATCCAATAATTTCTACATTTGTGTATTCATACCGAATAACGAACCCAATCCAAGTCAATGGGAAACTCGAATAATTTTCCAGAGGACGTTGGAAATAGGCCTGCGAGGGCTGTAAAAATATTGCAATGGATGGAAAATTGTTGAAACTGAATGGCAACAGCATGCGGAAGATGCCTGAATGTATTTCTGACTCACATTTTATTTCTGGGAGTAATTTTGCCAAAGTATTACGCCACTTTTATGGATAGTAGTGGTCACTCAGTTCAATGAGGTCAGGTTACCTGCGATCATAGGTGGATGACAATGGGCAGCTCCAGCTGTGACCGCAAATAACCTAAGTTACGTCACCACACATCGCTGCGACTCATTCTCTGCCTTAAGATCACAGCGGGTGGTCATATTCTATGCCCACGCACTGTCACTTCAGATGTAGCAGAGCTGGAATCGTTATGGGACCTCGTGTGGATGACATCAGACCTGGGTGTTTTTGGGGTTAATAAAGGAGTGAAAGAGGGTGTTGTTTTTATCTTATTTTGTGTTTGTGTTTATTTATTTTCACTTACAGATTAGTAATGGGGGTAGGGTTTTCATAGACCCTGCCATTGCTAATCTAGGGCTTAGTGGCAGATGTGAGCTGTTATTAACCCCTTATTAGCCTGATTGCCACCGCACCAGGGGAATCGGGAAGAATCGGGTAGAGTGCCAGGATTGTCACATCTAATGGATGTGACAATCCTGAGTGGCTGTGGGCTGCTATTGTTATAACGCGCCTGCTTTATTCTTATTTTCTTTATTTTTCCTTTTTTTATTTTTTATTTCCAAAGGTTCCGGATCTTTATCCGGAGTTCCCTGAGAACTCCAGGCCCGGGTCCAGTACTCGGGTATTTTTAAAACCTCTCGGATTCTAAATTTTACAGTCCGGGTCTGTCCATCACTAATCAATAGACAAACAAAAAAGTGCATAGTGTTCATGTTGTTGTGTAAACAGAAATATTATATGCAAAATTAAAAATGACATGCCATAAGGCAAGCAAAATCAAGAAATGCAAAAAACTAAATTATTGAGTAAATGTATTAAATATTAGTTGTATCCAAACTATAATTAAATTGTTGTACAATGTTGTTCTCCACTTTTCTTAGATAATAATCTTTTTTCTTATTTTCTCATAGGCACTTCATTCAGGGAAAAGACCCAATCAAAATCAACATCTAAGTTACTGAGCGGGTCGAGTGAAGTACCTCAAAATTTGCAGACCACCACAGGTATGGTTTTAGCATATACAGACCTCTAAATTATGGATAAAAAAACTATTAAAAATAATTTTAACACAAACAGTCCCATTCTCACACCACATAAAAATACCCAATTAAAGAAAGCAGCCAAAGCTCTCATTGAGCCCAATAGGAGTCCTTGTGTCCAATCTATAAATCCAGTGACTCAAGTTGCGCAAGGGCCTTAAATAGGTTACCACCTCTAACCTCTGATCTATGGCCTTTATAATTAATTTGCTTGAGTCAGATTTATGGTACAATTGGAAATGTTTTGGTAGGGATTTTAGGTGTTCCGTCTCATGCAGAGTCTTTGTTTTCTCAATGTCCCTGATGTGCTCACGGACTCACACCTTTAACCCCCTAACCTCTGGACGATTTTTCCGTTTTTGTTTTTTGCTCCCCTTTTTCCGAGAGTCGTAACTTTTTTATTTTTCCCGTCAATCTTGCCATAAGAGGGCTTGTTTTTTGCGGGACGTATTGGTCTTTTAAGTGAAACCATGAGTTTTAACATATATGGTACTGGAAAACAGCAAAAAATTTCCACGTGCGGAAAAATTACAAAAAAGTGTGATTGGACAATGGTTTATGGGGTACTTTATTCACCGTGTTCACTTTATGGTAAAACTGATGGGTGGGTGTGATACTTCAGGTTGGTATGAGTTCGTTGATACTAAACATGTTTAGGTTTACTTTTATCTAAGGGGTTAAAAAAAGGTTTGTCCAAAAAATTGGAGCACTTTCAGCGCCATTTTCTGCAACTTGTAGTGTTCTCATTTTTCGGGATATGGGGCTCACTGATGGCTTATTTGTTTGCATTTTTAGCCGAACCATTTTTGCGCAGATGCTACGTTTTGACTCCCTGGTATTGAATCTTGCTCAAAATTTGCGAAGACCAAAAAACTTAACTTTGCCGGTTGGAATTTTTTTTGTACGGCTACGCCGTCTACCGATTATATTAATTCATTTTAGATTTTGATAGACTGGGCATTTCTGAACTCTGTGATACCAAATGAGTGTATATTTATTATTTTTTTAACCCTTTGATTTTTAGTGGGGCGAATGGGGAGTGATTTAAATTTTTAGTTGTTTTTTTTAATTCTTTAAAACTTTTTTTTAAACTTTTTTTATTTTAATAGTCCCCCTAGGGGTAAGGATTAGCTGTCTGATCGCTTGTTCATTTCTGCTGATCAGAGCGGCAGAGCTCTGATCAGCTGAAATGCTGCTGTCCTGTTACAACCAGCCGGCTGTAACAGGATGTGAGTCATGATAGCGACATGAGTCATGACATAACCCTGTGCTACCATGGCAACCATCGGTTTCCCGTGATCGCGTCACGGGGACTCCGATAGCGTAGAGGAAAGGAAATTTCCCTGCCATGGCCATTTACATTGCGCTGTCAGTAATTGACAGCGCGGTCTAAAAGATTAAAAGGCATGGGTGATTCGTGGATCCACCCTTGCTTGTAAGCTACACATGTCTGCTGTTCAGATCAGCATATATGTGCGGAAATCGGTGCCGGTTGACTGCAGCAGCAGCCGACGATGATTACACCGCCATTATCTACGATGTACCCAGTACGTCCAATGTCTGTAAGAGGTTAAGTCTCTTGTGGTCATTCCTATGTAGATTTTCTGGCATGGATACTGGGCGTAATAAATCACGCCCTTAGAAGCACAAATATGTTGGTGATTTATTGTGTAAGTTTGTGTTCCTTCCGATTTTTTAATGGGAATCTGTCACCAGATTTGGGGACTACAAGCTGTGTCCAATACCACTGAGTTCTTATATACAGCATTCCAAAATACTGTATATAAGAGCCTAGGCCGCTCTGTAAAACGGAAAAAGTACTTTTATAATACTCACCTAGGGTGGGTCCAGTCCAATGGGTGTCGCAGCTCTCCAGTGCGGTGCCTCCTCTTTCAGGTCTGACGCATCCTCTCTGCTGCGATCTTCGGCCTCCTTCTTCCCAGTCCGGTGTGGATGATGTGTCTACGTCATCCACACGAGCCGACATTGCGGTCCTGCGCAGGCGCATTCATCTGCCCTGCTAATGAAAGTACTGTAATGTGCAGGCGCGAGGAAAGATTAACCCCTTCACGACCGGCCGACTTTACACTTTTCGGTATTTGTGGGGGGTTTGCCATTCTTCTGACAGACGTAACTTTTTTATTTTTCAGTCAATATGGTCATGTGAGGGCTCATTTTTTGCAGAATGAGCTGTAATTTTAAATGAAACTGTGAGTTTTACCATGCAGTGTACTGTAAAATGGCAAAAAAAATCCAAATGTGGAGAAATTGCAAAAAAAAGTGTGATTGCTCTATTGTTTTTGAGACATTTTATTCACTGTGTTCACTATATGGTAAACCTGATGTGCTGCTGTGATGCCTGAGGTTACTGCAAGTTTGTAGACACCAAACATGAATAGGTTTACTTTAATCTAAGGGGTTAAAAAAATAATCAGAAGTTTGTCCGAAAAAAGTGACAGACGTTTTGCGCCATTTTCTGAGACCCATAGCGTTCTCATTTTTTTAAATCTATGGCTCAGTGATGGCTTTTTTTAGTATCTCGAGCTGACAATTTTAACAGTATCATTTTTGCGCAGATGCTATGTGTTCATTGCCTGTTATTGCATTTTGCTTAAGATTTGTGGCAACCAAAAAGCGTAATTTTGGCATTTGGAATTTTTTTGCTGCTACGCCGTTTAAAAATCAGAACAAATGATTTTATATTTTGATAGATCGGGCTGAAGACAGCGATACCAAATGTGTGAATATATTTTTTTTAACCCTTTATTTTTCAGTGGGGCAAAAGAGGGATGATTTAAACTTTTAGGTGTTTTTACTTTTTTTTTTACTTTTTCAAAACTTTTTCTTACATTTTTTTTTAAATTTGACAAGTACCCCTAGGGGGCTATTAGGATCAGCTGTCTGATCACTCATTTATTTATCCCAATCAGAGCAGCACAATTTAGACTGGGAGAAATTATCATCTCTTGTAACAGCCAATATTTGGCTTTTTCTTACAGGACCTGAGTCATGTGAGCTACAGGAGTCATCACATGACCCTGTGCTATCATGATAGCCACCAGATCGTTAAGGGGTTAAAGATCTCTTACGCATATGCACTACAATACATGGATCTGCTTTGAGCAGGGCAGATCAAAGTGCGCCTGCGCAGGACCTCAATGCCAGCTAGTGAGCATGATGTACGACGCGTCATGCACATGGGCCTCAGAAGAAGGAGGATGGCGATCGCCGCAGAGAGGAAATGCCGGACTAGAGAGAGGAGGCAATGGGTTTGAGATAATGATCAATAACTTTGCTAGCTATTTCATCATCAGCTGACGGTCTCCTTTTTTTCTCAGCCCCAGATCCCCTTGAGTGGAGCCCCAAAAATTGGTCTGTGCGATTTCTTCCTGTAAGCTCCCAAAGTAAGTCTGCCATCTTGTCTTTCTTCTTCCTGCTCCAGCTGTAAGGCTACTTTCACATTTGACAGGATGCAAACCGCATATGACCGGATCCTGTGGATTGAATGTGCAACGCATGCAACCGCAATTGTTATTTTATTGTATGCTTCTACTTCTACTTGTGATGGATGAAGGGGAACACAGAATTTATCGGCTGGCACTGGAGTCAGCTGATCGGGAATAAGCTGAACTCCTGATCTCACAGCCCGCACACGCTGTGATGGATGCAGGTTAACAGCAATCACTGCCTGCTGCCGATCACGTGTGACCATGTTCGGGCTGTGTGATCATGAGTTCAGCTGAGTTCAGATCAGCTGACTCCAGTGTTGCCCGATTACTTGTTCTGTGTCCCCCTGCATCTATCGCAGAGTGTTCGGGCTGGAGTTCAACAGAGTTCAGATCAGCTGACTCCAGTGTCGGCCGAATTCAGCTGACCTCACAGGCAGCACACGCTGCGATGGATGCAGGGGGACCCAGAACAAGTAATCGGCCAACACTGGAGTCAGCTGATCAGATTACTTGATCTGCTGGCTGTATGGTTAGAAGTAGGGATGAGTGAGCACTAAAATGCTCGGGTTCTCGGTAGCCCATGAGTATTTTTTTTTTTAAATTCATTAAAAAATAAACAAAAACCCCAAACACATAACCCTAACTCTAGGGTTAGGGGGTAAAAAAAATAAAATGTGTGGAATCCCGCTGCATTTTCTATTGCTAAGGTAACCCAAGCAGCTACTGGCTGCTAACCCCCACTGCTTATATGACCTAAATATAAATATATATATATATATAAAGCCTGAGATTGCTAATGTCAGGCCAAGTTTGACCCGGCCATTAAGAATCTCCAATAAAGGGTTAAAAAAAAGACATCACACAGAAAAAATACTTTATTAGAAAAAAATACACAGACACTTTATTAGAAATAAATACACAGACACACTTAGGGACTCCATCTTTATTACTCCCTCTCACCCCTTCACGATCCTGGTCTTCTGTCTGAGAGAGAGGGAGATTTCTGTATTGACCATGCCAAGCTGCTTTCTGGGCATGCTCAGTACAAAAAACAGGATTCTGTCTATCAGGATCCGGCGACTTCCGGTACAGCAGGATCGGGGTCATTGAAATACATTGCAGGTACCACTGCATGTACTAATACAGATGGCCACCTGGTGGCGCTATAACAACACAAAAATCTAATATCACCCATGTAACGCAGCCTAAGCCTCAAAGGCTACCATTACTATTACCGATAGAGCTAACAGCCATGAATCATCGTGATCCGGACTCACCTATAAAGTGCACTTATAACTGGATGTTTTGAGTAGCCCTGACACGCGTTTCTCACCTGGCTTCCTCGCTTGAGGAAAGTGTAATGTGCATGTTTTATTATGTGGTGTCTTGGGCGAGATCGTCGCTGTTTGGGCGCGTGCAGGGGGTGGGACGCCGCACATAGAGTCCGCCTCATCCAGTCATTCCAGGGGAAGCGTGGATCGGAAGAATACTTCCACTAACGTCAGTTAACCCATGCATCCTTCTAAGGAAGCTCCCTTGGTGGGGACTCATGCTGAGGCAGCCCCGCACATGCGCACCCAACGAGACCATATCTACTACTGGCAAGTGAAAGGGCACGACCAGGGTGGTAAGAAAATCATCCAAACATAAGGAGAATCAGCCTTAGCCTAAAGAATATGACCATGTATAGTCCTTAAAAGATTTTCTAATGTCCCTATATCATGCAGAGACAAAATTCATATAGTAATATGTGTATATATATATACCCCTAGATTCTAAATGGACCTTGCGATACCACAAATTTTCAATCCTGTGGGACCACAGTCATGGCGCAGCTTGAAATGTCTCTGGATCATCCTCAGGGAATCAAGATCCACAACATCACACACCGCAATTATGTCCCTAACATGTTCCCTCGTGCGGACGCGTTGTTCCCTTGATGTTAACCCAATATAAATTAGGCTACAGCCACATACTGCATAATAGATAACGTGACTTTTACTGCATGATTTGTAACTTTTTATTTTATACTCTTTAGGTCCATCCCAAGCTGACAACATCTCTGGGCAGACAAAAGGAAAACAACCAAATTTGGGACTCCCTTTCTCAATGCGAGATACCACCCTAGGTACGTAATGGTTCTTCACCAGCATATCCTTTAGGCTTTTCCCCCTTCTAACAGGTAAGAGTGGGCGATGAGTAAAACGTCGTTCAAACTCTAGTCGGTCTTCAGTAACGACCAGTGTTTGTTCAAGATCTGCCTGATCGCCCCCCTCTGACTGTTAACTTGGAGATGAAATGTATCTGTGAGGCAAAAGATTCTTCCCTCTTGCTTGTTGATAATAATTGTACCCGTGGAGAACCCTTTTCTGTCTGGTACCCCATTTTTATATTATAGTCCAGAAAAACAATTGCCTCCCGATCTGCCTTATAGGTTAGTTTGATGTTATATGGGTTATTGTTCAACCAAGTCATGAAGCTCTGCAGTTCAGGACCGGTACCCCTCCAGATAATAAAGATGTCATCTATCTTACCACCTAGTGTAAAATTAATAGATTAGGGGTAAGCCAAATGGACGACAATGTTTTAATTTTGTTACATACATTTTTCCTTCTGAGTCCTCTGATACCATACCAAAAAAATATTCAATGCACATGATTCAAAAGATAGATTTTCAGCGTAGTTTCTCCTTGATGAAAAATTAACCTTGAAATGGTAGCCTCATTTTAACCAAAACCTGGTATTAATAATTGGACAAATTGAAGAAGGACATGGCATTTGATTTACGAGTAATGCAACAACCTTTTCCCAGTTGATCAGTTTTAGACATCCTTAAAATTATCATTAGTGATGACTAGATATGGGCGAATGCTAAAATATTCGGGTTCGGATTGTTCAAATCCAATAATTTCTACATTTGTGTATTCATACCGAATAACGAACCCAATCCAAGTCAATGGGAAACTCGAATAATTTTCCAGAGGACGTTGGAAATAGGCCTGCGAGGGCTGTAAAAATATTGCAATGGATGGAAAATTGTTGAAACTGAATGGCAACAGCATGCGGAAGATGCCTGAATGTATTTCTGACTCACATTTTATTTCTGGGAGTAATTTTGCCAAAGTATTACGCCACTTTTATGGATAGTAGTGGTCACTCAGTTCAATGAGGTCACCTGAGGTCAGGTTACCTGCGATCATAGGTGGATGACAATGGGCAGCTCCAGCTGTGACCGCAAATAACCTAAGTTACGTCACCACACATCGCTGCGACTCATTCTCTGCCTTAAGATCATAGCGGGTGGTCATATTCTATGCCCACGCACTGTCACTTCAGATGTAGCAGATCTGGAATCGTTATGGGACCTCGTGTGGATGACATCAGACCTGGGTGTTTTTGGGGTTAATAAAGGAGTGAAAGAGGGTGTTGTTTCTTCAGCGCTCTATTGGGAGACCCAGACGATTGGGGTATAGCTACTGCCTCCGGAGGCCACACAAAGCACTACACTAAAAAGTGCAAGGCCCCTCCCCTTCTGGCTATACCCCCCCGTGGTATCACGGGTTCTCCAGTTTTCAAGCTTTGTGCGAAGGAGGTCAGACATCCATGCATAGCTCCACAGATTTTAGTCAGCAGTAGCTGCTGACCATTTCGGATGGAAGAAAAGAGGGCCCATATAGGGCCCCCAGCATGCTCCCTTCTCACCCGTTGATGGTGTTGTAAGGTTGAGGTACCTATTGCTGGTACGGAGGCTGGAGCCCACATGCTGCTTTCCTTCCACATCCCCCTGGGGGGCTCTGAGGAAGTGGGATCCTGCCGGCCTCAAAGCTCTGACGCCGGGCTCCATCCACAGACCCATTTGAACCTGCTGGATACGGAGCTGGAGTACCGTTCAGGGACATGGCCCTGCACCATTACAGGTACTCTGTGTCCCCGTACACACAGGCACAGCACACTCCAGACTTGCTGGGTGTGCTAGTGCGCCGGGGACAGTAAAGGGTTACAGTCACTGCAGCTTTGCTGAGTGACTTTGTGTATTGGGAACTACCGCGCCGGACGCTCCGGGAGCGGCGGCGCGGCTGGGACTTGTAGTTCGCCGGGGACTGGGCGCCGACCGCGCTTTTACGGCGGCGGCGCTTATAAATCCAGTCCCCGGCTTCTGCGGCCTAGTGCCGCTTCGTTCCCGCCCCCTCCCTGTCACTCAGGGAAGGGGACAGACGCTGAGCAATCAGCAGCGCCGAGGGCTGGAGCCTTATTTACATGCTCCAGCCCTCTCACTGCACACTGTCGGACGCCGGATTCCCGCTCTGACTTGGGGCACGCCCACGGCCCGCCCCTCCTCACACGAGCTGGGGAAGACGCCGGCAGCCATTACTGCAGTCCGAGCTCGGACTTTCGGCAACCAGGCAGGACGGTGGCGACCATACACCCGCTTATAGGCGGGCGGTAAGCGGCACGCATAGTGCTGACCCCAATATATACTGCAGTGTGTACATGTGTATTTTAACTGCATAGGTCGCTATATGCCCGCTTGGAGAGCGACACATCAGCAGCAGGAAAGCAGGTGTGCTAAGGCACAGGCTTTCTAGGCTGCTTGTATTGCACGTACTGAAGTGTTCATTTGTGTTTATGCTTGTATGCTATACACTGCACTGTACAGTCGCTAGTCTTAGCTATATTCTCCTGGAATGGCTAGACTACAGCAGCAGAAAACCAAGGGTGCTGGGGCACAGGTTTTTTTCTATGCTGCTTGTATTGCATGGGCTGCAGTGTGCATTTGTACTTGTGCTTGTATGCTATACATTGCACTGTATGGTCACTCTTCTGGGCTATATTCCCCTAGATGACTAGTCTACAGCAGCAGAAGAGTAGAGGTGCCAGGGCACAGGCTTCTATGCTGCTTGTATTGCTTGTGCTGCAGTGTTCATTTGTACTTTATGCTTGTATGCTATACATTGCACTGTACGGTCACCAATCTTGGCTATATACTTCTAGATGGCTAGTCGGCAGCGGCAAAAAAGCAACACAGATTTTCAGTGCTGTTTTTACTACATGGGATGCTGTTCATGACACCGTCCCATTGTGTGCATGCTCCCCTGTAGCACTTCGTCTGCCGGGGTCTCTAGCACTTCGTCTGCCGGGGTCTCTACTAGTCGTGGCCAAAGAAACCACCTGTCATCCCTGTCCAAGGACAGGGACGGAGTTGCAGTTTCGACAGATATATTGTCATAAGATAGAGACTTGCAGTCCAGACAGGCCATGGGCAATCTTCCTGACCAACCTCATTTGGAACGGGGGGGTCCCAGGAGGACTCTCTGTATGATAAGGCAGCTCTCCAGGACTTTGATCCTGACATCGCTATCAATCCGGATACACCGGATGGTAACGCCATACGGAATGATCCTATAGCGTCCATCAATGGAAGGTTGGATCTTTCTCCCTCAGCTCCCCCAGTGGAGGAGTCAGCTTCACAGCAGGAGAAGTCCCTTTTCAGTATCTCAAACGGATATTGAGTATTTTTCTGGCCACGCTGACTTCAGAGAAGCAGTCCAGAAACACCACGCTTACCAGATAAGCGTCTTCTCCAAACGTTTTTAAGATACACGTTATCCCTTTTCCCCTGACGTGGTCAAGCGCTGGACCCAGGGTCCAAAGGTGGATTCTCCAATCTCCAGGCTTGCGTCTAGAGCCATAGTTGCACTGGAGATGGGGCTTCACTTAAAGATGCCATTCACAGACAGATGGACTCTGGTTGAAATCTGTCTAGGAGGCTATCGGCGTGTCGGTTGCTCCGGCATTCACAGCCGTATAGGCAACCTAACCTTTTCAGCTGTTCTTGCGCAGCTGGCCTTGAGCACATGTACATCTGTACCGCAGAGGCGTCCGTAACTCCGCAATGTCTGCACTGCGACTTACCCTATTAATGCTGTCCTAAAAGTACAGTCGAGGTTTCGGTCCTTCCCAAGCTCGGGCAGGTCCCAATTGTCCTCGTGCAAAAGGGCTACAAAACCTCAGACGGGCGCAGATTCCGGCCGGGCTCAATCACGCCCAAGGAAGGCAGCCGGAGGAACCGCTACCAAGGCGGTCTCCTCATGACTCTCAGCTCTCTCTCTCTCTCCGCATCCGCGGTTGATGGCAGACTTCCCCGCCTTTGGCGACATTTAGCTGCCACAGGTCACAGACCGGTGGGTGACGGACATTGTGCTCACGTGCACAGGACAGTGTTCTGTTCTCGTCCTCCGACTCCATTCTTCAGAACGGCCCCACCTCCCCACCGAGCAGATGCCCTGCTGCAGGCGGTGGACGCTCTAAGAGCAGAAGGAGTGGTGATCTCTGTCCCCCCTCAGGAACGAGGGCGAGGGTTTGTACTCCAATCTCTTTGTGGCTCCAAAAAAGGACGGCTCCTTCCGTCCTGTTCTGGACCTAAAACTGCTCAATAAGCATGCGAACGCCAGGCGGTTCCGGATGGAATCCCTCCGATCCGTCATTACCTCAATGTCTCGAGGAGACTTCCTTGCCTCAACAGACATCAAAGATGCCTATCTCCACGTGCCAATTGCTACGGAGCACCAACGTTTTCTACGTTTTGTGATAGGAGACGACCATCTTCAGTTCGTAGCTCTGCCATTCGGTCTGGCGACAGCCCCACGGGTGTTCACCAAGGTCATGGCAGCAGTGGTAGCAGTCTTGCACTCTCAGGGACACCCGGTGATCCCTTACTTGGACGATCTACTCGTCAAAGCACCCTCCCTCGAGGCATGACAACGCAGCCTGAATGTTACGCTGGAGACTCTCCAGACTTTCGGGTGGATCATCAATTTGGCAAGGTCAAATCGGTCACCGACTCAATCACTAACGTATCTCGGCATGGAGTTCACACTCTATCAGCGATAGTGAAGCTTCCGCTGAACAAGCAGCGTTCACTGCAAACAGAGGTGCAGTCTCTCCTTCAAGGCCAGTCGCACCCCTTAAGGCGCCTCATGCACTTCCTAGGGAAGATGGTGGCAGCCATGGAGGCAGTTCCCTTTGCGCAGTTTCATCTGCGCCAACTGCAAGGGGACATTCTCCGCCAATGGGACGGGCAGTCAACCTCCCTGGACAGGAAAGTCTCCCTTTCCCAGACGGCCAAGGACTCTCTGCAATGGTGGCTTATTCCCACCTCATTGTCACAGTGAAGATCCTTCCTACCCCCATCCTGGGCAGTGGTCACGACAGATACGAGTCTGTCAGGGTGGGGAGCAGTTTGTCTCCGCCACAGGGCTCAGGGGACGTGGACTCAGCAGGAGTCCACCCTTCAGATCAATGTTCTGGAAATCGGGGCAGGGTATCTTACCCTACTAGCTTTCCAGCAGTGGCTAGAAAGAGAGCAGATCCGAATCCAGTCGGACAACTCCACAGCGGTGGCATACATCAACCACCAAGGAGGGACGCGCAGTCGGCAAGCCTTCCAGGAAGTCCGGCGAATCCTCATGTGGGTGGAGGACACAGCATCCACCATATCCGCAGTTCACATCCCGGGCGTAGAAAACTGGGAAGCAGACTTCCCCAGTCGCCAGGGTATGGACGCAGGGGAATGGTCCCTTCACCCGGACGTGTTTCAGGAAATCTGTCGCCGCTGGGGGGTGCCGGACGTCGACCTAATGGCGTCTCGGCACAACAACAAGGTCCCGGCATTTATGGCACGATCGCGCGATCACAGAGCTCTGGCGGCAGACGCCTTAGTGCAAGATTGGTCGCAGTTCCAGCTCACATATGTGTTTCCACCTCTGGCACTCTTGCCCAGAGTACTGCGCAAAAAATCAGATCCGATTGCAGCCGCGTCATACTCGTCGCCCCAGACTGGCCGAGGAGATCGTGGTACCCGGATCTGTGGCATCTCACGGTCGGCCGACCGTGGTCACTACCAGGCTGGCCAGACTTACTGTCCCAAGGGCCGTTTTTCCATCGGAATTCTGCGGCCCTGAACCTGACTGTGTGGCCATTGAGTCCTGGATCCTAGCGTCTTCAGGATTATCCCAAGGGGTCGTTGCCACCATGAAACAGGCTAGGAAGTCCACCTCTGCTAAGATCTACCACAGAACGTGGAAGATTTTCTTAACCTGGTGCTCGGCTCAGGGAGTGTCTCCCTGGCCATTTGCATTGCCCACTTTTCTTTCCTTCCTGCAATCGGGGTTAGAAAAGGGCTTGTCGCTCGGCTTCCTTGAGGGGGAAGTCTCGGCACTATCCGTGTTTTTTCAGAAGCGTCTAGCACGTCTTTCTAAGGTGCGCACGTTCCTACAGGGGGTCTGTCATATCGTACCCCCGTACAAGCGGCCGTTAGATCCATGGGATCTCAACAGGGTATTAGTTGCTCTCCAGAAGCCGCCTTTCGAGCCTCTGAAGGAAGTTTCCTTTCTCGCCTGTCACAGAAGGTGGCGTTTCTCGTTGCGATCACATCGCTTCGGCGAGTGTCTGAGCTGGCAGCTCTGTCATCCAAGGCTCCCTTCCTGGTGTTCCACCAGGACAAGGTAGTGCTGCGCCCCATTCCGGAGTTTCTCCCTAAGGTCGTATCCTCATTTCATCTTAATCAGGATATATCCTTGCCTTCCTTTTGTCCTCATCCGGTTCACCGGTATGAAAAGGACTTACGTTTGTTAGATCTGGTGAGAGCACTCAGACTCTACATTTCCCGCACGGCGCCCATGCGCCGTTCCGATGCATTTTTTGTCCTTGTCGCTGGTCCGCGCAAGGGGTTGCAGGCTTCTAAAGCCACCCTGGCTCAATGGATCAAAGAACCAATTCTAGAGGCCTACCGTTCTGCGGGGCTTCCGGTTCCTTCAGGGCTAAAAGCCCACTCAACCAGAGCCGTGGGTGCGTCCTGGGCATTACGACACCAGGCTTCGGCTCAACAAGTGTACCAGGCAGCTACCTGGTCCAGTCTGCACACTTTCACCAAGCATTATCAGGTGCATACCTATGCTTCGGCGGATGCCAGCTTAGGTAGAAGAGTCCTGCAGGCGGCAGTGACACCCCCGTAGGGGAGGGCTGTTTTGCAGCCCTAACATGAGGTATTTCTTTACCCACCCAGGGACAGCTTTTGGACGTCCCAATCGTCTGGGTCTCCCAATAGAGCGCTGAAGAAGAAGGGAATTTTGTTACTTACCGTAAATTCCTTTTCTTCTAGCTCTTATTGGGAGACCCAGCACCCGCCCTGTTGTCCTTCGGGATGTTTTTGTTGTTTGCGGGTACACATGTTGTTCATGTTGAACGGTTTTTCAGTTCTCCGATGTTACTCGGAGTTAATTTGTTTAAACCAGTTATTGGCTTTCCTCCTTCTTGCTTTGGCACTAAAACTGGAGAACCCGTGATACCACGGGGGGGTATAGCCAGAAGGGGAGGGGCCTTGCACTTTTTAGTGTAGTGCTTTGTGTGGCCTCCGGAGGCAGTAGCTATACCCCAATCGTCTGGGTCTCCCAATAAGAGCTAGAAGAAAAGGAATTTACGGTAAGTAACAAAATTCCCTTCTTTTATCTTATTTTGTGTTTGTGTTTATTTATTTTCACTTACAGATTAGTAATGGGGGTAGGGTTTTCATAGACCCTGCCATTGCTAATCTAGGGCTTAGTGGCAGATGTGAGCTGTTATTAACCCCTTATTAGCCTGATTGCCACCGCACCAGGGGAATCGGGAAGAATCGGGTAGAGTGCCAGGATTGTCACATCTAATGGATGTGACAATCCTGAGTGGCTGTGGGCTGTGGGCTGCTATTGTTATAACGCGCCTGCTTTATTCTTATTTTCTTTATTTTTCCTTTTTTTATTTTTTATTTCCAAAGGTTCCGGATCTTTATCCGGAGTTCCCTGAGAACTCCAGGCCCGGGTCCAGTATTCGGGTATTTTTAAAACCTCTCGGATTCTAAATTTTACAGTCCGGGTCTGTCCATCACTAATCAATAGACAAACAAAAAAGTGCATAGTGTTCATGTTGTTGTGTAAACAGAAATATTATATGCAAAATTAAAAATGACATGCCATAAGGCAAGCAAAATCAAGAAATGCAAAAAACTAAATTATTGAGTAAATGTTATAAATATTAGTTGTATCCTAACTATGATTAAATTGTTGTACAATGTTTTTCTCCACTTTTCTTAGATAATAATCGTTTTTCTTATTTTCTCATAGGCACTTCATTCAGGGAAAAGACCCAATCAAAGTCAACATCTAAGTCACTGAGCGGGTCGCGTGAAGTACCTCAAAATTTGCAGACCACCTCAGGTATGGTTTTAGCATATACAGATCTCTAAATTATGGATAAAAAGAAAAAGAAACAATTAAAAAATAATTTAACACAAACAGTCCCATTCTCACACCACATAAAAATACCCAATTAAAGAAAGCAGTCAAAGCTCTCATTGAGCCCAATAGTAGTCCTTGTGTCCAATCTATAAATCCAATGACTCAAGTTGCGCAAGGGCCTTAAATAGGTTACCACCTCTAACCTCTGATCTATGGCCTTTATAATTAAAGGGGTTATCCGGCTTATTTTGACTTTTCTTCATTATTACCCTATTGGGCTACATTGGGGCAGGTAAGTAGCTAGTGATCACTTACCTGCCCTGCTGTCAGCCTTTCTCCCCCGGCTCAGAGCGGTCATGTGATCGCTCCTGCCGCGATTTTGCTTCTTCCGGTCATTTCATGTCAACATGGGCAGGACCATGTTGACATGCAAATCTAGAACAGCATGTTGCCGCCCTGTTGGGCGAGTACAGTGCGTGGGGTCCCCGCACCTCTTCCCTGCACCCTCCCACACATTCCTCCGCACCCCGTACTCTCCCCGCCCACGGTGTCAACGTCAGCACCAGGCCCCCTGCTCAGAATAGCAGGAGTGCCCGTGCAGTCTGTGTACCCGCTCCAGCCCCGCGGCTGCCTTCATTGCAGGCTCAGCAGCCTCTCACATTGCAGTCCAATGGGGACAGTGTTGCCAATGTATGTAAAGCGCTGTGGAATTAATAGCGCTATATAAATGAATAAATATTATATATTATTATTATATGTAGGCCATTATACATTTTTGATTGCTATAGGGGCACCACTGGAGGGCTGTGTGGGTAACAGGCCTTGTATGCACACTGCGTTTTTTGAGTGCAGTTTTGGTAACAAAACTTCCTGCATTTCCTTCCCAGAAAAGTCTATGTGATTTCAGTTTTTCTGTTCACACTTTGCAGCTTTTTTTTGGCTGCATCTTTGTGGTGACCACAAAGATGCAGCATGTCAATTCTTACTGCATTTTTTCCTGCGGTTTTTGAGCTCTTCCAATCAATAGATGACTTAAAAAACACACTGAGCAAAAACGCAGTAAAACGTGGCAAATAATACATGCCGAGAGTGCGTTTTTTTGGGCCTAAAAACATGAATCTTTGTGGTCACCACAAAGATGCAGCGTGCGCACATAGCCTCATTCTGTTTAAAGGCCTATATGGTAGCCATTATACTATTTGGAAGGCTATGTGGG
This sequence comes from Anomaloglossus baeobatrachus, assembly GCF_048569485.1. NCBI lineage: Eukaryota > Metazoa > Chordata > Amphibia > Anura > Aromobatidae > Anomaloglossus > Anomaloglossus baeobatrachus. The sequence goes on along the minus strand of NW_027441970.1, from coordinate 370,693 downwards.
GCCCATTATACTGTGTGCAGACCGTTATAGAATATAAAGGGGCCATTCTACTGTATGAAGGGCTGTGTTGGGGCCATCGTACTGTGTTGGGGTTGTTGTGGGTGTATTATGCTTTGCTGGGTGGGAGGTGATGTAGAATCATCAAACTGTGCGTGGAGGGTACTGTGCAGGAATTCACTTTGGGTGTATCATACAGTGTTTGGGGGGCACTTTTGTTGGGATCATACTTTATGGGGGTCATGAAAGGGATTTCCTAATGTGTGGAAACACTAACGGGCAGCAATTTGCCATGTGCGCATGCTGCATCTTTGTGGAGACCACAAAGATGCACGGTTTTGGTCCCAAAAAACATACCCCTGGCGTGCATTTTTTTGCGTTTTTGCCCAGTGTATTTTTAAAGTCAATTCTATTGACTGGAAGGGCTCAAACACACAGAAAGAATTGACATGCTGCATCTGTAGTCACCACAAAAACGCAGCAAAAAAAAAAAAAGCTGCAATGTGCGCTTTGGTGCATACCGATGGGTTGTGTGGGTATGCTGGGAGTTGTTGTTCTACTTCAGAAAGGGAGCGTGAGGTTGCAGGTTGTTGTATTGTTATGCCAGTGGGGTTGTCATTTGGATCTGCTGCTTTTCAGTGTTCCTACTGAGTCTTGTAGGATATACTCCGCGGCTGCCTTCATTGCAGGCTCAGCAGCCTCTCACATTGCAGCGCAGGCAGCCGCGGGGATAACGAGCGCTGCCATCAGGATGTTAGATGACATCATTGCCTGCTGTGACAATCTTCGCTTCACTCCTGTCAGCGCTGTCACTGGCTTCTATGCCGCTGCGTTCTCACGTCACTAGCGGTGACGTCTCGGGCGATAATGCTGAGAACGCGGCGGGCATAGAAGTCAGGGACAGCGCTGACAGGAGTGAAGCGAAGATCGTCACCGCAGGTAATGATTTCATTTAACCTCCTGACAGCAGCGCTCGGCATCCCCTGCAGTGACCTGGGCTATTGATGTTAGCTCAGGTCACTGCATTACTCTCCCAGCCAATGAGGAACATTCTGTTCTTCATTGACTGGGACATTGACTATGGTATGGATTGTCATGGGACCCCCTTATTGGATTATGCTGGACCTGGATTTGTTTTTCTTTTGAATAAATTGGTGAATGAGGGAATGTTTTGATGAGTGTATTTTCAAATAAAACTTTTTTTTTTGTTGTCTATTTTTTTTTTATTACTGACTGGGTTTCTGATGTCGGATATCTGATAGACGCGTGACATCACTAATCCCAGTGCTTGATGCCAGGTGACATTACACATTTGGCATCAACCCCATATATTACCCCGTTTGCCACCGCACCAGGGCACGGGATGAGTTGGGGCGAAGCACCAGGGTTGGCACATCTAATGGATGTACCACTTCTGGGGCGGCTGTGGCCTGCTAATTTTAGGCTGGGGAGTGTCCAATAACAGTGGGCCTCCCTAGTCTGAGAATACCAGACCACAGCTGTCTGCTTTACCTTGGCTGGTGATCCAATTTGGGGGGACCCCATGTTTTTTGTTTTAAATTATTTATTTAATTTAAAATAACAGCATGGGGTGCCCTCTGTTTTAGATTACCAGCCAAGCTGAAGCTGCCAGCTGTGGTTTGCAGGCTGCAGCCATCTGCTTTACCCTAGCTGGCTACTAAAGTATGGGGGACCCATTGTCGTTTGTTTTTTTTTTTAATTATTTTTTATTTATTTTTTGGATAAATACAAGGCTAAGCACACTTTAGTGCCACATGAAAGTCACTAAAGGGTGCCAGCTTAGAATATGCAAGGGGTAGGACATTATATGTCTTTCTCATCTATCTACCTATCTATCTGTCTATCCCTTTGTTCATTCATTCATCCCTCTATCTCTCAGTCTCTATATCTATCTATTCATCTCTATATCTACTCATCTATTTATCTTTCTTGCTGCTTCCGTTTTTTGCGGTCTGCAAAAAAAACGGAAGGCACACGGATGACACATGGATGTATCCGTGAAAAAATTGGCCATTTTTTGCGGACCGCAAAAACGGAACGGTCATGTGAATGTAGCCTACATGTGTTCCCTATGGGGGTAGGGGTCGGTACAGAACGATGGTGAGGGGGAGGTCGGTACAGAGCGCCGTGTGTGTGTGTGTGTGTGTGGGTGAGGGTTGCAGAGCCTGATGTGTGTGGCGCAGAGCCCGATGTGTGTGTGTGTGTGTGTGTGTGTGGCACAGAGCCCGATGTTGGGCTGTTATTTTCATTGCTAGAGTGATAACAGATCAGGTGCTAGGGTAGAATACTGACAGGGAATGTGTGTGCAGGGGGCGGGCAGGGGACGGGGCTGGACACTGAGGCCGGGCAGTGCCAGCTCTAACTGAGGTTTTGCACAGGAAGTGGTCAGTTTGCTAGAGCAAAATGTAAACAAAGAACTGCAGAGAATAAAGGGATAATTCAAGTGGAACAAAAGTTAGAAAACAAAAAATAACAATATAGGGGTGTTTTATATGACAATACAGCACAGATAAACTCAAAATTTTTTGGTAAGCTAATGTCGGACAACTCCTTTAATTTGCTTGAGTCAGATTCATGGTACAATTGGAAATGTTTTGGTAGGGTTTATAGGTGTTCCGTCTCATGCAGAGTCTTTGTTTTCTCAATGTCCCTGATGTGCTCACGGACTCCCACCTTTAACCCCCTAACCCCTGGACGATTTTTCCGTTTTTGTTTTTTGCTCCCCTTTTTCCGAGAGTCATAACTTTTTTATTTTTCCCGTCAATCTTGCCATAAGAGGGCTTGTTTTTTGCAGGACGTATTGGTCTTTTAAGTTAAACCATGAGTTTTACCATATATGGTACTGGAAAACAGCAAAAAATTTCCACGTGCGGAAAAATTACAAAAAAGTGTGATTGGACAATGGTTTATGGGGTACTTTATTCACCGTGTTCACTGTATGGTAAAACTGATGGGTGGGTGTGATACTTCAGGTTGGTATGCGTTCGTTGATACCAAACATGTTTAGGTTTACTTTTATATAAGGGGTTAAAAAAAGGTTTGTCCAAAAAATTGGAGCACTTTCTGCGGCATTTTCTGCAACTTGTAGTGTTCTCATTTTTCGGGATATGGGGCTCACTGATGGCTTATTTGTTTGCATTTTTAGCTGTACCATTTTTGCGCAGATGCTACGTTTTGACTCCCTGGTATTGCATTTTGCTGAAAATTTGCGAAGACCAAAAAACGTAACTTTGCCAGTTGGATTTTTTTTTACGGCTACGCCATCTACCGATCTAATTGATTCATTTTATATTTTGATAGACTGGGCATTTCTGAACTCTGCGATACCAAATGAGTATATTTTTTTAACCCTTTGATTTTTAGTGGGGCGAATGGAGAATGATTTAAACATTTAGTAGTTTTTTTAATTCTATAAAACTTTTTTTTTACTTATTTTTATTTTAATAGTCTCTCTAGGGGTAAGGATTAGCCGTCTGATCGCTTGTTCATTTCTGCTGATCAGAGCGGCAGAGCTCTGATCAGCTGAAATGCTGCTGTCCTGTTAAAGCCAGCCGGCTGTAACAGGATGTGAGTCATGATAGCGACAGGAGTCATCACATAACCCTGTGCTACCATGGCAACCATCGGCTTCCCATAATCGCGTTACGGGGCCTCCGATGGCGGTGTAGAAAGGCAATTGAAATAGTCATGGGCCCTCGTGTGGATTACCACAGACCTGCGTGTTTTTGGGGTTAATAAAGGAGTGAAATAGGGTATTGTTTTTATCTTATTTTGTGTTTGTGTTTATTTCTTTTCACTTCCAGATTAGTAATGGGGGTAGGGTTTTCATAGACCCTGCCATTACTAATCTAGAGCTTAGTGGCAGCTGTGAGCAGTTATTAACCCCTTATTAGCCTGATTGCCACCGCACCAGTGCAATCGGGAAGAGCCGGGTAAAGTGCCAGGATTGTCACATATAATGGATGTGACAATCCTGGGTGGCTGTGGGCTGCTATTGTTATAACGCGCCTGCTTTAATCTTATTTTATTTAATTTTCCTTTATTTATTTTTTATTTCCAAAGGTTCCGGATCATTATCCGGAGTTCCCTGAGAACTCCAGGCCCGGGTCCGGTACTCGGGTATTTTTAAAATCGCTCGGATCCTAAATTTTACAGTCCGGGTCTGTCCATCACTAATCAATAGACAAACAAAAAAGTGCATGGTGTTTATGTAGTTGTGTAAACAGAAATATGATATTCAAAATTAAAAATGACATGCCATTAGGCAAGCAAAATCAAGAAATGCAAGAAACTAAATTATTGAGTAAATGTATTAAATATTAGTTGTATCCAAACTATAATTAAATTGTTGTACAATGTTGTTCTCCACTTTTCTTAGATAATAATCTTTTTTCTTATTTTCTCATAGGCACTTCATTCAGGGAAAAGACCCAATCAAAATCAACATCTAAGTTACTGAGCGGGTCGCGTGAAGTACCTCAAAATTTGCAGACCACCACAGGTATGGTTTTAGCATATACAGACCTCTAAATTATGGATAAAAAAAACTATTAAAAATAATTTTAACACAAACAGTCCCATTCTCACACCACATAAAAATACCCAATTAAAGAAAGCAGCCAAAGCTCTCATTGAGCCCAATAGGAGTCCTTGTGTCCAATCTATAAATAAAGTGACTCAAGTTGCGCAAGGGCCTTAAAAAGGTTACCACCTCTAACCTCTGATCTATGGCCTTTATAATTAATTTGCTTGAGTCAGATTTATGGTACAATTGGAAATGTTTTGGTAGGGATTTTAGGTGTTCCGTCTCATGCAGAGTCTTTGTTTTCTCAATGTCCCTGATGCGCTCACGGACTCACACCTTTAACCCCCTAACCCCTGGACGATTTTTCCGTTTTTGTTTTTTGCTCCCCTTTTTCCGAGAGTCGTAACTTTTTTATTTTTCCCGTCAATCTTGCCATAAGAGGGCTTGTTTTTTGCGGGACGTATTGGTCTTTTAAGTGAAACCATGAGTTTTAACATATATGGTACTGGAAAACAGCAAAAAATTTCCACGTGCGGAAAAATTACAAAAAAGTGTGATTGGACAATGGTTTATGGGGTACTTTATTCACCGTGTTCACTTTATGGTAAAACTGATGGGTGGGTGTGATACTTCAGGTTGGTATGAGTTCGTTGATACCAAACATGTTTAGGTTTACTTTTATCTAAGGGGTTAAAAAAAGGTTTGTCTAAAAAATTGGAGCACTTTCAGCGCCATTTTCTGCAACTTATAGTGTTCCCATTTTTCGGGATATGGAGCTCACTAATGGCTTATTTGTTTGCATTTTTAGCTGAACCATTTTTTCGCAGATGCTGCGTTTTGACTCCCTGGTATTGCATTTTGCTCAAAATTTGCGAAGACCAAAAAACTTAACTTTTGCCGGTTGGAATTTTCTTTGTCGCTCCATTGGGAGACCCAGACAATTGGGGTGTATAGCTTCTGCCTCCGGAGGCCACACAAAGTATTACACTTTAAAAAGTGTAACCTCTCCCCTCTGCCTATACACCCTCCCGTGCATCACGGGCCCATCAGTTTTTATGCTTTGTGTTGAAGGAGGCACACATTCACACAATGCTCCACATTTTAGTCAGCAGCAGCTGCTGATTATATCGGATGGAAGAAAAGAGGGCCCCTAACAGGGCCCCCGGCATGCTTCCTTCTCACCCCACTGAGTCGGCGGTGTTGTTAAGGTTGAGGTACCCATTGCGGCTACACAGGCTGGAGCCCACATGCCGTTTTCCTTCCCCATCCCTTAGGGGCTCTGGGTGAAGTGGGATCCATAACCGGTCATCCAGGCACTGGGACCGGGCTCCCTCCACAGCCCCTGGGGGAATCTGCTGGACAGGAGACTGAGTATCGTCAGGGACAGGGCCCTGCATCTACAGGTACTCTGTGTCCCCTTTGGGACAGCGCATGGAGCACCTTGGCCTCAGACGCTGCAGCGACTGCGGTGTTGATTTTTGACCGGGACTACCGCGCCGACCGTGCCTGCTTGCCGGCCGCGGTTTTTACTTTAGTCCCCGGCTTTTGCGGCCTAGTGCATTAAACTCCCGCCCCCGGGCCTGCCAGTCAGGGGTAAGGGCGGGACGGTCGGTCTGACGCCGACAGTGAGGGCTGGAGCACACGTAGCTGTCCTCCTCCCCCCTCACTAATCACTCTGGGGCACCAGATTCCCGCACTTTTGTAAGTTACGCCCACGGCTCCCTCCTCCCCTGTGAACGCCGACAGCCATGTTTTAACACATTCTGCCGGTGGAGGACTTCTGGCAGCAGCTCTGGGAGACCCGAGGCAGGGAATCTGGTGGCCACACACCGCTGGAGCGGTCGGTAAGCCACACCGGTCACCCGGTGCTGGTCCCCCTAGAGTGCTGAACTGTATATAGATACATTATATTTGTATACATTTTCCGGTTCGGCTGTACCATTAGCTTGTGGCTATATACCCTCAGTGATCACGCTCCTGGGAGACAACAGCATGTCGTTCACAAGGAGCAAGGGTGCCAAGACACAGGGTTATTTTGCTACCTGTACCTCTTGCGCGGCTATGCTACCTGCAGGTTCCACCTACCCTCACTGTGAGCAATGCTCGGGCACTGGGGCACTCGCTCAGCCGGAGCCTGAGACACTAGGGGGTCCCTCGGCCCAGGTAGAACTGCCAGCTCCCCCTGTCCAGATAGCAGGGACAGAGTTTGCCGTTTTAGCTGACAAACTCTCTGAGTCGCTTTCACATTCCATGACTCAGTCTATGGATAAATGGTCTGCTAAGTTTCTAGAGGCTTTGCAGTCCAGACCGGCCCTTACACAGGCCCCGGGCACTGCGGGATCACCCCCAGGCCCCTCTCGGTCTGCGACGAAGCGTGCTCCTGGTGTGGCCTCTAGTTATTACGTGGAGGACTCCGGCACGGACCGCAGTCCCAGACCAGCTAAGCGGGCTCGCTTAGAATCTTCCCCGACTTCATCACGCTGTTCGGGGTCTCAGCTTGAGGATTCCATAGAGGATGAGACGGAGGTCGCAGCCCAGGACTCTGACCCTGACGTTGCTCTCAATCTTGATACACCTGAAGGGGACGCCATAGTAAATGACCTTATAGCGTCCATCAACCAGGTGCTAGATCTTTCTCCTCCAACTCCGCTTGTAGAGGAGTCGGCTTCACAACAGGAGAAACACCAGTTTAGGTTTCCTAAACGTACACGGAGTGCTTTCTTCGATCACTCTAACTTTAGAGATGCTGTCCAGAAGCACAGGGCTTTCCCGGACAAGCGCTTTACTAAACGCCTTAATGACACACGTTACCCCTTCCCCTCTGACGTGGTTAAGGGTTGGGCTCAATGTCCCAAGGTGGATCCTCCAGTCTCTAGACTGGCGGCTAGATCCGTAGTAGCAGTGGCTGACGGTGCATCGCTCAAGGATGCCACGGACAGGCAGATAGAGCTCCTACTCAAATCCATCTATGAAGCCATAGGCGCGTCTTTTGCCCCAGCCTTTGCAGCAGTGTGGGCACTCCAGGCTATCTCAGCTTGTCTGTCTGAGATTAATGCGGTCACCCGTACCGCTGCGCCACAAGTAGCATCTTTGACCTCTCAGGCGTCAGTATTTGCATCCTACGCCATGAATGCTGTCCTGGACTCGTCTAGCCGTACAGGGGTAGCATCCGCCAATTCTGTGGCAGTCCGCAGGGCCATGTGGCTACGCGAATGGAAGGCAGACTCTGCTTCCAAAAAGTTCTTGACCGGTTTGCCGTTTTCTGGCGACCGACTGTTTGGCGAGCGATTGGATGAAATTATTAAGCAATCCAAGGGAAAAGACTCGTCCTTGCCCCAGCCCAAACCAAACAGACCTCAGCAACGGAAAGTTCAAGCGAGGTTTCGGTCCTTTCGGCCCTCAGCCAGATCCCAATCCTCCTCGTCCAACAGGCCACAGAAGAGCCAGAGAAACTCTTCTGCATGGCGGTCTAAGTCACGTCCTCCAAAGACCGCCGGAGGCACCGTCTCCAAGGCAGCCTCCTCATGACTCTCGGCTGCCCCAAACCGCATCCTCGGTCGGTGGCAGGCTCTCCCGCTTTTGCGACGCCTGGTGGCCACATGTCCAAGACCGATGGGTGAGAGACATTCTGTCTCACGGTTACAGGATAGAGTTCAGCTCTCGTCCTCTGACTCGCTTTTTCAGAACATCTCCGCCCCCCGAGCGAACCGTTGCGCTTTTTCAGGCGGTGGACACTCTGAAGTCAGAAGGAGTGCTGATCCCCGTTCCCCTTCAGGAACGCGGTCGCGGTTTTTACTCCAACCTGTTCGTGGTGCCAAAAAAGGACGGCTCATTCCGTCCCGTTTTGGACCTCAAATTGCTCAACAGACATGTGAGAACCAGGCGGTTTCGCATGGAATCCCTCCGATCGGTCATCACTTCGATGTCCCAAGGAGACTTCCTAGCATCAATCGACATCAAAGACGCCTATCTCCATGTGCCGATCGCTCCAGAGCATCAACGCTTCTTGCGTTTCGCCATTGGGGACGAACACCTTCAGTTTGTGGCACTGCCTTTCGGCCTGGCGACAGCCCCACGGGTCTTCACCAAGGTCATGGCATCCGTTGTAGCGTTGTAACCACCTTTTGAGCCGCTGCGGGATGTCTCTCTATCACGTCTTTCGCAGAAGGTGGCATTTCTAGTGGCGGTTACATCACTCCGAAGAGTGTCAGAGCTTGCAGCGCTGTCATGCAAAGCCCCTTTCCTGGTATTTCACCAGGATAAGGTGGTTCTGCGTCCTGTCCCGGAATTTCTCCCTAAGGTGGTATCCCCTTTTCATCTCAATCAGGATATCTCCTTACCTTCATTTTGCCCTCATCCAGTTCACCAATGTGAAAAGGATTTGCATTTGTTAGATCTAGTGAGGGCTCTCCGGATCTACGTGTCTCGCACGGCGCCATTGCGCCGTTCTGATGCGCTTTTTGTCCTTGTCGCTGGCCAGCGTAAGGGGTCGCAGGCTTCCAAGTCAACCTTGGCTCGGTGGATCAAGGAACCGATTTTTGAAGCCTACCGTTCTTCTGGGCTTTTGATTCCTTCAGGGCTGAAAGCCCATTCTACCAGAGCCGTGGGTGCATCCTGGGCATTGCGGCACCAGGCTACGGCTCAGCAGGTGTGTCAGGCGGCTACCTGGTCGAGTCTGCACACTTTCACAAAACACTATCAGGTGCATGCCTATGCTTCGGCAGATGCCAGCCTAGGTAGGCGAGTCCTTCAGGCGGCGGTTGCCCACCTGTAAGAGGGGGCCGTTGTTTCAGCTCTTTTTATCGAGGTATTCTTTTACCCACCCAGGGACTGCTTTTGGACGTCCCAATTGTCTGGGTCTCCCAATGGAGCGACAAAGAAGAAGGGAATTTTGTTTACTTACCGTAAATTCCTTTTCTTCTAGCTCCTATTGGGAGACCCAGCACCCGCCCCTGTTCCCTTCGGGCTGTTTGTTCTTTTGTGTACACATGTTGTTCATGTTGAATTGTTCTTTTGGTTCATGGTTTCAGTTCTCCGAACATCCTTCGGATTGAATTTACCTTAGACCAATTTATAAGTTTCCTCCTTCCTGCTTTGGCACCAAAACTGATGGGCCCGTGATGCACAGGAGGGTGTATAGGCAGAGGGGAGGGGTTACACTTTTTAAAGTGTAATACTTTGTGTGGCCTCCGGAGGCAGAAGCTATACACCCCAATTGTCTGGGTCTCCCAATAGGAGCTAGAAGAAAAGGAATTTACGGTAAGTAAACAAAATTCCCTTCTTTGTTACAGCTACGCCGTCTACCGATCATATTAATTCATTTTATATTTTGATAGACTGGGCATTTCTGAACTCTGTATTACCAAATGAGTGTATATTTTTTATTTTTTTAACCCTTTGATTTTTAGTGGGGCGAATGGGGAGTGATTTAAATTTTTAGTTGTTTTTTTTTAATTCTTTAAAACTTTTTTTTAAACTTTTTTTATTTTAATAGTCCCCCTAGGGGTAAGGATTAGCTGTCTGATCGCTTGTTCATTTCTGCTGATCAGAGCGGCAGAGCTCTGATCAGCTGAAATGCTGCTGTCCTGTTACAACCAGCCGGCTGTAACAGGATGTGAGTCATGATAGCGACATGAGTCATGACATAACCCTGTGCTACCATGGCAACCATCGGCTTCCCGTGATCGCATCACGGGGACTCCGATGGCGTCGAGGAAAGGAAATTTCCCTGCCATGGCCATTTACATTGCGCTGTCAGTATTTGACAGCGCGGTCTAAGGGATTAAAAGGCATGGGTGAATCGTGGATCTACCTTTGCTTGTAAGCTACACATGTCTGCTGTTCAGATCAGCATATATGTGCGGAAATCGGTGCCGGTTTACTGCAGCAGCAGCCGACGATGATTACACCGCCATTATCTACGATGTACCCAGTACGTCCAATGTCTGTAAGAGGTTAAGTCGCTTGTGGTCATTCCTATGTAGATTTTCTGGCATGGAGACTGGGCGTAATAAATCACGCCCTTAGAAGCACAAATATGTTGGTGATTTATTGTGTAAGTTTGTGTTCCTTCCGATTTTTTAATGGGAATCTGTCACCAGATTTGGGGACTACAAGCTGTGTCCAATACCACTGAGTTCTTATATACAGCATTCCAAAATACTGTATATAAGAGCCTAGGCCGCTCTGTAAAACGGAAAAAGTACTTTTATAATACTCACCTAGGGTGGGTCCAGTCCAATGGGTGTCGCAGCTCTCCAGTGCGGTGCCTCCTCTTTCAGGTCTGACGCATCCTCTCTGCTGCGATCTTCGGCCTCCTTCTTCCTAGTCCGGTGTGGATGATGTGTCTACGTCATCCACACGAGCCGACATTGCGGTCCTGCGCAGGCGCATTCATCTGCCCTGCTGATCAAAGTACTATAATGAGCAGGCGCGAGGAAAGGTTAACCCCTTCACGACCGACCGACTTTACACTTTCCGGTATTTGTGGGGTGTTTGCCATTCTTCTGACAGACGTAACTTTTTTATTTTTCAGTCAATATGGTCATGTGAGGGCTCAATTTTTGCAGAATGAGCTGTAATTTTAAATGAAACCGTGAGTTTTACCATGCAGTGTACTGTAAAATGGCAAAAAAATTCCAAATGTGGAGAAATTGCAAAAAAAAGTGTGATTGCTCTATTGTTTTTGAGACATTTTATTCACTGTGTTCACTATATGGTAAACCTGATGTGCTGCTGTGATGCCTGAGGTTACTGCAAGTTTGTAGACACCAAACATGAATAGGTTTACTTTTATCTAAGGGGTTAAAAAAATAATCAGAAGTTTGTCCGAAAAAAGTGACGGACGTTTCTTCATCGTTCCTTATGGGAGACCCAGACCATGGGTGTATAGCTTCTGCCTCCGGAGGACACACAAAGTACTACACTAAAAAGTGTAGCTCCTCCCTCCGAGCATATACACCCCCTGGATGACCAAATCTAGCCAGTTCAATGCTTTGTGTTCAGGAGGTCACACATCCACACATGCATTCATTTTTGATTTTTGATTTTAAAGAGTTGGAAGAAAAGCGGGTCCAAGCTGGACTCCCGGCATGTCCCTTCTCACCCCACTTTGTCGGCGGTGCTGTTAAGGTTGATTTTACAAGGCTGGAGCCTTACATGCCGCGCTCCTTCACCATCCCCCGGGCTCTGGCTTGAAGTGGGAGCCATCACGGTTCTCACTGCTTTGCAGGAGACCGGTCTCCATCCGCAGCCCTTTCAGGACCCTGCAGGACGGAGCGCTCATCCCTCAGGGACCTGGCCCTGCGTCTCATAAGCTAAGTATTGAGACGTTATTGAGGGGTCCCTTGTACATTTATTGTGGGGAGAGTGTGTTATTTAACTTTGCTGTGATTCCGGCCGGTTCTCTGGTTTTTTTCCTGAGAACCGCGCCGAGGGTGCCTGCTCGTCGGCCGCATGGAAAAATTTAGGCCCCGGCTTCGGCTGCGGCCTACTTTCGGTTTCACTGCCCCTGCATGTCAGTCATGCAGGGGGACAGTGCGGCGCCGCCCACCGGCCGTTCAGCACAGGGGAGGACACTCCTCTCTGAGGAGATGTTTCCCTCCCCTGTATTTCTCCTTGGCCCTCCGGTTCCCGCTCTTGGACTAAACCCCGCCCCCCCTCCTCACTCCGGCGCCATTTTATCAGCGTTCACACACTGATCGGCGCTGGCTGCTGCAGCTCTGCAATCTGTCTGGGGGTCCAAGCTGTGGAATCCGGAGGGCACACAAAACGGTCTGGTAAGCCACAACCTCTGGTTGTGGACTTTCTTATACACTCTCTGGGGGTCATTCTGAAGGAGTGTGTTCTTTACTGCAGAGCCTCCACCTCAGCAGCATGTCTCTCACTAGGAGCAAGGCTGCAAGGCTTTACTCTATATGCACTGCATGTAAGCTCATACTGCTGAACCGAGCACATATCCACATTGTGATGCCTGCTCTAACATGGTGATGCCTCAGCCTGGAGTCTCCCCAGGGGTCCCTCCGGCTGCTCCAGCCCCGGTGGCTGAACCCCCGGCTTGGGTAGCATCGTTTTCTAAAGCTATCTCCCAGTCCTTTGCCGACTCCATGGGACAGCTGTCCCGGACTCTGCTGACCATGCATCAGCCCCCTTCTCAGGGCGCCTCTGCTGCTCAGACTCGCTCTGCAGAGCTCACAGAGGATTTTTCATCTGTTCCCAGACCCCGTCCTCCTAAACGGAGACGCAGGGACTCTTCTCCTTCCTCGTCCCATGGCTCTGATTCACGAGCTGAATCGCAGGGCGAGGAGGATGCCTTTACTGTGGGCTCGGACGCTACCTCTATGTACCCCATTGATCTAACCGAAGGTGATGCACATGTTAGTGATTTGATTGCGTCCATTAATTCCGTACTGAACCTCAATCCACCAGTGTCAGAGGAACAAGCCTCTCTGGTAGAAAAACACCAGTTTACCTCACCTAAGAGAGCAAGGAGTATGTTTTTTAACCACTCCAGTTTTCAGGCCACTGTGACCAAACCCAGGGCCTGTCCTGACAAACGCTTTCCAAAGCGTAGTTCTGATGACCGTTTTCCCTTTCCACCAGAGGTGGTCAAGGAGTGGGCTCATTCACCAAAGGTAGATCCTCCGGTGTCTAGAATCTCAGCCCGGACAGTTGTATCTGTGGCGGATGGCACCTCACTTAAGGATTCCACTGACCGCCAGGTTGACCTTCTGGCCAAATCTGTATATGAAGTGGCAGGGGCCTCGTTCTCCCCGTCTTTTGCAGCAGTGTGGGCTCTTAAGGCCGTCTCTGCTTCTCTGGCGGAGATGCATTCCCTCACCAGGGACTCTATGCCCGAAATGGTTGCCTTAACGTCCCAGGCTTCGGCTTTTTCATACTATGCCATGTCTGCCATTCTGGAGGCTTCTCACCGCACGGCGGTGGCTTCCGCTAATTCCCTCGCGATCCGCAGGATCTTGTAGCTTCGAGAGTGGAAAGCAGACGCTTCTTCCAAGAAGTACCTTGCTGGGCTCCCTTTTGCTGGGTCCCAGCTGTTCGGTGAACAACTGGATGAAATTATTAAGGATGTTACTGGCGGAAAGAGTACTTCCTTGCCACAAACTAAAACCAGGAAACCTGTCCAGGGCAGGAACCAGTCGAGGTTTCGTTCCTTTCGTTCCTCTAACTGGTCATCCTCTAAGCCCTCAGCCTCGTCCACTAACTCAGCCAAGGATCGAAAACCCAGCTGGCGCACGAAGCCGCGTCCTCAGAAGAACGGAGGAGCCGCTGCCACTAAGGCAGCCTCCTCTTGACTATCTGGCCGCGCCAGCAACGTCCTTGGTCGGTGGCAGGCTCTCCCACTTTGGCGATGTGTGGTTTCAACACGTCTCTGATCAGTGGGTGCGGGATATCATCTCCCACGGCAACAGGATAGAATTCTCTTCCAGCCCGCCAAACAGATTTTTTCTGTCCACTCCCCCCTGCTCCAAAGCCGCCGCCTTCTCTCAGGCCGTGGCATCCTTGCAGGCCAACGGAGTAATTGTACCGGTTCCCGCCCGGGAACCATTCAGAGGTTTCTACTCAAATCTCTTCCTAGTCCCCAAGAAGGACGGTTCCTTCCGGCCCATCCTGGATCTCAAGCTTCTCAACAAGCATGTTCAGGTGCGGCACTTTCGCATGGAATCTCTGCGATCAGTCATTGCCTCAATGACCCAAGGAGATTTTCTAGCATCCATTGACATCAGAGATGCCTATTTGCATGTGCCAATTGCAGTTTCACACCAGTGTTGGCTACGTTTTGCAATCGGAGAGGAACATTTCCAATTCGTGGCTCTCCCCTTCGGGTTAGCCACGGCCCCTCGAGTATTCACCAAGGTCATGGCAGCTGTGGTTGCGGTTCTGCACCTCCAGGGGTTGGCAGTAATTCCTTACCTGGACGACCTTCTAGTCAAGGCTTCATCCAGTGCAGACTGTCATCGGAGTGTCTCGCTCACTCTCGCCACGCTTGTTCAATTCGGGTGGCTTGTCAATCTGCCCAAGTCCACTCTGACCCCGACCCAGAAACTTACGTACCTAGGGATGCAATTCGAGACTCTGCCGGCACTTGTGAAGCTGCCCTTAATCAAACAGCAGTCCCTTCATCTGGCGGTGCGCTCTCTGTTGAGGCCCCGCCGTCATTCCATCAGGCACCTCATGCAGGTGCTGGGTCAGATGGTGGCGTCAATGGAAGCGGTTCCCTTTGCCCAGTTCCATCTGCGTCCCCTGCAGCTGGACATTCTCCGCTGTTGGGACAAGCGGACCTCTTCCTTGCACAGGCTAGTGGCTCTGTCGCCGCAGACCAGGAGCTCTCTTCAGTGGTGGCTTCGGCCCCTCTCGCTATCCCAGGGACGCTCCTTTCTGATCCCGTCCTGGGTGATTCTCACCACGGATGCCAGTCTATCCGGCTGGGGAGCAGTGTTTCTCCACCACCGAGCACAGGGCACTTGGACTCCGTCCGAATCAGCCCTCTCGATCAATGTGCTGGAAATCAGAGCTGTGCTCCTAGCTCTCGTAGTTTTTCACCACCTGTTGGCGGGCAAGCACATTCGAGTCCAGTCAGACAACGCGACAGCAGTTGCCTACATCAATCACCAGGGCGGGACTCGCAGCCGCCTAGCAATGTTGGAGGTTCAATGTATCCTTCAGTGGACGGAGGACTCCAAGTCCACCATATCCGCAGTCCACATCCCAGGCGTAGAAAACTGGGAGGCAGATTATCTCAGCCGTCAAACCGTGGACAGCGGCGAGTGGGCCCTGCATCCGGCAGTGTTCCGGTCAATCTGCCGCAAGTGGGGCACTCCGGAAGTGGATCTCATGGCATCCCGGCACAACAACAAGGTCCCGGTTTACGTGGCTCGCTCCCACGATCCTCAGGCCTTGGCAGCGGACGCGCTGGTTCAGGATTGGTCCCAGTTCCGTCTGGCCTACGTGTTTCCCCCTCTACATCTCTTGCCCAGAGTCCTGCGCAAGATCAGAATGGAGGGCCGTCGGGTCATAATCATTGCTCCAGACTGGCCCAGGCGAGCTTGGTACCCAGACCTGCTCCGTCTGTCCGTAGAGGTGCCGTGGCATCTCCCGGACCGCCCAGACCTTCTCTCACAAGGTCCGTTTTTCGCCAGAATTCTGCGGCTCTCAGATTGACGGCGTGGCTCTTGAGTCCTGGATCCTGACGGCTTCAGGCATTCCTTCCGAGTTCATCTCCACTATGACTCAGGCTCGGAAGTCTTCCTCGGCCAGGATTTACCACAGGACTTGGAGAATTTTCCTGTCCTCGTGTCGCTCTTCCGGACATGCTCCTTGACCTTTTTCCTTGCCGACCATCCTGTCCTTTCTACAGTCCGGTCTGCAGCTAGGACTATCCCTCAATTCCCTCAAGGGACAGGTCTCGGCTCTGTCAGTGTTGTTCCAGCGGCATATCGCCCGACTGGCCCAGGTGCGCACCTTCATGCAGGGCGCATCTCACATCATTCCTCCTTATCGGTGGCCTTTGGATCCCTGGGACCTTAATCTGGTCCTCACGGCCTTACAGAAACCCCCCTTTGAGCCTCTTAGGGAGGTTTCTTTGTTTCGACTTTCCCAGAAAGTGGTCTTTCGGGTGGCCATAACTTCTCTCAGGAGAGTCTCTGATTTGGCTGCGCTCTCTTCGGAGTCACCCTTTTTGGTTTTTCACCAAGACAAGGTGGTTCTCCGTCCGACTCCGGACTTTCTCCCTAAGGTGGTGTCTCCTTTCCACCTTAACCAGGACATTTCATTGCCTTCCCTTTGTCCGGCCCCTGTGCATCGCTTTGAGAAAGCGTTGCATACTTTAGATTTGGTGCGGCCGCTCTGGATCTATATGTCACGCACCGCTGCTCTTAGGCGGTGCACCTCTCTTTTTGTGCTGACCACAGGTCAGCGCAAGGGTCTCTCGGCTTCTAAACCGACCCTAGCTCGTTGGATTAGGTCGGCCATATCCGATACCTACCAATGTACTCAGGTGCCTCCCCCGCCGGGGATTAAGGCGCACTCGACCAGAGCTGTCGGTGCCTCTTGGGCTTTCAGGCACCAGGCTACGGCTCAGCAGGTCTGTCAGGCTGCCACTTGGTCTAGTCTGCACACCTTTTCGAAGCACTACCAAGTGCATGCTCATGCTTCGGCAGATGCGAGCTTGGGCAGACGCATCCTTCAGGCGGCTGTCGCCCATTTGTGAAGTTAGGTTTTGCCTACTTCTCAGTTTTCTGTTTATTTCCCACCCATGGACTGCTTTGAGACGTCCCATGGTCTTGGTCTCCCATAAGGAACGATGAAGAAAAAGAGAATTTTGTTTACTTACCGTAAATTCTTTTTCTTATAGTTCCGACATGGGAGACCCAGCACCCTCCCTGTTGCCTGTTGGCAGTTCTTGTTCCGTGTGTTTTCACCGGCTGTTGTTGTAGACAGAGGTTCCGGTTATTCCGGGTTTTACTCTATCTCTACTTGTGGGTGGATGTCCTCCTTCAGCTTTTGCACTAAACTGGCTAGATTTGGTCATCCAGGGGGTGTATATGCTCGGAGGGAGGAGCTACCTTTTTAGTGTAGTACTTTGTGTGTCCTCCGGAGGCAGAAGCTATACACCCATGGTCTGGGTCTCCCATGTCGGAACTATAAGAAAAAGAATTTACGGTAAGTAAACAAAATTCTCTTTTTTGCGCCATTTTCTGAGACCCATAGCGTTCTCATTTTTTTAAATCTATGGCTCAGTTATGGCTTTTTTTTGTATCTCGAGCTGACGTTTTTAACAGTATCATTTTTGCGCAGATGCTATGTTTTCATTGCCTGTTATTGCATTTTGCTTAAAATTTGTGGCAACCAAAAAGCGTAATTTTGGCATTTGGAATTTTTTTGCTGCTACGCCATTTACCAAACAGAACAAATGATTTTATATTATGATATATATTCGGACTGAAGACAGCGATACCAAATGTGTGAATATATTTTTTTTTAACCCTTTATTTTTCAGTGGGGCAAAAAAGGGATGATTTGAACTTTTAGGTGTTTTTACTTTTTTTTTTACTTTTTCAAAACTTTTTCTTAAATTTTTTTTTAAATTTGACTAGTACCCCTAGGGGGCTATTAGGATCAGCTGTCTGATCACTCATTTATTTATCCCAATCAGAGCAGCACAATTTAGACTGGGAGAAATTATCATCTCTTGTAACAGCCAGTATTTGGCTTTTTCTTACAGGACCTGAGTCATGTGAGCTACAGGAGTCATCACATGATCCTGTGCTATCATGATAGCCACCAGATCGTTAAGGGGTTAAAGATCTCTTACGCATATGCACTACAATACATGGATCTGCTTTGAGCAGGGCAGATCAAAGTGCGCCTGCGCAGGACCTCAATGCCAGCTAGTGAGCATGATGTAGGACGCGTCATGCACATGGGCCTCAGAAGAAGGAGGATGGTGATCGCCGCAGAGAGGAAATGCCGGACTAGAGAGAGGAGGCAATGGGTTTGAGATAATGATCAATAACTTTGCTAGCTATTTCATCATCAGCTGACGGTCTCCTTTTTTTCTCAGCCCCAGATCCCCTTGAGTGGAGCCCCAAAAATTGGTCTGTGCGATTTCTTCCTGTAAGCTCCCAAAGTAAGTCTGCCATCTTGTCTTTCTTCTTCCTGCTCCAGCTGTAAGGCTACTTTCACATTTGACAGGATGCAAACCGCATATGACCGGATCCTGTGGATTGAATGTGCAACGCATGCAACCGCAATTGTTAGTTTATTGTATGCTTCTTCTTCTACTTGTGATGGATCAAGGGGAACACAGAATTTATCGTCTGGCACTGGAGTCAGCTGATCGGGAATAAGCTGAACTCCTGCTCTCACAGCCCGCACACGCTGTGAAGGATGCAGGTTAACAGCAATCACTGCCTGCTGCCGATCACGTGTGACCATGTTCGGGCTGTGTGGTCATGAGTTCAGCTGAGTTCAGATCAGCTGACTCCAGTGTTGGCCGATTGCTTGTTCTGTGTCCCCCTGCATCCATCGCAGAGTGTGCGGGCTGGAGTTCAACAGAGTTCAGATCAGCTGACTCCAGTGTCGGCCGAATTCAGCTGACCTCACAGGCAGCACACGCTGCGATGGATGCAGGGGGACCCAGAACAAGTAATCGGCCAACACTGGAGTCAGCTGATCAGATTACTTGATCTGCTGGCTGTATGGTTAGAAGTAGGGATGAGTGTGCACTAAAAATGCTCGGGTTCTCGGTTGCCCATGAGTATTTTTTTTTTTAAATTCATTAAAAAATAAACAAAAACCCCAAACACATAACCCTAACTCTAGGGTTAGGGGGTCAAAAAATAAAATGTGTGGACTCCCGCTGCATTTTCTATTGCTAAGGTAACCCGAGCAGCTACTGGCTGCTAACCCCCACTGCTTATATGACCTTCACTGGCAATGGAAAATCCAGGGAAGCCCTTTTTTTAATGTTTTTTGCCGAAAAACTAAAAAAAAAGACAGCTTCACCCTGTTTTTGTATGCTAGCAGGGTACAGCAAGCAGGTACGCGCTGCCCCCAACCCCCAGCTGCCTATTTGTACCCGGTTGGGAACCAAAAATACAGGGAAGCCCTTTTTTAATTATTTCATGAATTTCATGAAATAATTAAAAAAAACAAAAAAAAACACATGGGCTTTGCCCAATTTTTGTGACGAGCCAGGTACAACTAGGCAGCTGGAGATAGGAATACGCAGTGCAGGGTGGCCCAAGCTTTCTTGGCCCCCCCCGCTGCGAATTGCAGTCAACAGTCGCCCCAGAAAATGGCGCTTTCTTAAAAGCGCTATCTTCTGGCGTTGTATCCAACATCTCTCCCAGCGGCCGTGGTGCCGGGTGGCATGTTGGGTAATAAGGGGTTAATACCAGCTTTGTTTTAACTGCTGGTATAAAGCCTGAGATTGCTAATGTCAGGCCAAGTTTGACCCGGCCATTAAGAATCTCCAATAAAGGGTTAAAAAAAAGACATCACACAGAAAAAATACTTTATTAGAAAAAAATACACAGACACTTTATTAGAAATAAATACACAGACACACTTAGGGACTCCATCTTTATTACTCCCTCTCACCCCTTCACGATCCTGGTCTTCTGTCTGAGAGAGAGGGAGATTTCTGTATTGACCATGCCAAGCTGCTTTCTGGGCATGCTCAGTACAAAAAACAGGATTCTGTCTATCAGGATCCGGCGACTTCCGGTACAGCAGGATCGGGGTCATTGAAATACATTGCAGGTACCACTGCATGTACTAATACAGATGGCCACCTGGTGACGCTATAATAACACAAAAATCTAATATCACCCATGTAACGCAGCCTAAGCCTCAAAGGCTACCATTACTATTAGCGATAGAGCTAACAGCCATGAATCATCGTGATCCGGACTCACCTATAAAGTGCACTTATAACTGTATGTTTTGAGTAGCCCTGACAAGCGTTTCTCACCTGGCTTCCTCGCTTGAGGAAAGTGTAATGTGCATGTTTTATTATGTGGTGTCTTGGGCGAGATCGTCGCTGTTTGGGCGCGTGCAGGGGGTGGGACGCCGCACATAGAGTCCGCCTCATCCAGTCATTCCAGGGGAAGCGTGGATCGGAAGAATACTTCCACTAACGTCAGTTAACCCATGCATCCTTCTGAGGAAGCTCCCTTGGCGGGGACTCATGCTGAGGCAGCCCCGCACATGCGTACCCAACGAGACCATATCTACTACTGGCAAGTGAAAGGGCACGACCAGGGAGGTAAGAAAATCATCCAAACATAAGGAGAATCAGCCTTAGCCTAAAGAATATGACCATGTATAGTCCTTAAAAGATTTTCTAATGTCCCTATATCATGCAGAGACAAAATTCATATAGTAATATGTGTGTATATATATATATATATATATATATATATATATACCCCTAGATTCTAAATGGACCTTTCGATACCACAAATTTTCAATCCTGTGGGACCACAGTCATAGTGCAGCTTGAAATGTCTCTGGATCATCCTTAGGGAATCAAGATCCACAACATCACACACCGCATTTATGTCCCTAACATGTTCCCTCGTGCGGACGCGTTGTTCCCTTGATGTTAACCCAATATAAATTAGGCTACAGTCACATACTGCATAATAGATAACGTGACTTTTACTGCATGATTTGTAACTTTTTATTTTATACTCTTTAGGTCCAACCCAAGCTGACAACATCTCTGGGCAGACAAAAGGAAAACAACCAAATTTGGGACTCCCTTTCTCAAAGCGAGATACCACCCTAGGTACGTAATGGTTCTTCACCAGCATATCCTTTAGGCTTTTCCCCCTTCTAACAGGTAAGAGTGGGCGATGAGTAAAACGTCGTTCAAACTCTGGTCGGTCTTCAGTAACGACCAGTGTTTGTTCAAGATCTGCCGATCGCCCCCTCTGACTGTTAACTTGGAGATGAAATGTATCTGTGAGGAAAAAGATTCTTCCCTCTTACTTGTTGATAATAATTGTACCCGTGGAGTACCCTTTTCTGTCTGGTACCCCATTTTTATATTATAGTCCGGAAAATCAATTGCCTCCCGATCTGCCTTATAGGTTAGTTTGATGTTATATGGGTTATCGTTCAACCAAGTCATGAAGCTCTGCAGTTCAGGATCGGTACCCCTCCAGATAATAAAGATGTCATCTATTTTACCACCTAGTGTAAAATTAATAGATTAGGGATAAGCCAAATGGACGACAATGTTTTAATTTTGTTACATACATTTTTCCTTCTGAGTCCTCTGATACCATACCAAAAAAATATTCAATGCACATGGTTCAAAAAGTTGATTTTGGGTACTCACCGTAAAATCTCTTTCTCGGAGCCTTCATTGGGGGACACAGGAAACCATGGGTGTATGCTGCTGGGACTAGCAGGTGACACTATGCAAATAAGAAAGTTGGCTCCTCCCACGTAGTATACACCCACTGACTGGAGCTGAGGAGATCAGTTTGTGTAAAAGCAGTACGAGGAGAAGCTTGAAATCTAGAACATTCCGGATCCATTGAAGTCTTAGAAAAGGGCGGGTGCTGTGTCCCCCAATGAAGGCTCCGAGAAAGAGATTTTACGGTGAGTACCCAAAATCTACTTTTCTCTATCGCTTCATTGGGGGACACAGGAAACAATGGGACGTCCTAAAGCAGTCCCCAAGGGTGGGAAGAAAGCGACCCGAAAACAGGGTTAGCAGAGACAAGATTCTGTGACCGAAAACTGGTCGTAGACCCCATAAAGAACCCCTACCCGGCCAGGGGCCGAAGTATAGGAGAAGAGTTAGAGTACTAGGGAGTACTAAGAACTAGTGTAAAATGCGTGTGCTGGGGAATAGGATGATCAGGGAGAAACTGCATCCTTTGAAATCTGTACCTAAGAAAGCTA
The DNA here is from genome assembly GCF_048569485.1 of Anomaloglossus baeobatrachus. Taxonomy (NCBI): domain Eukaryota; kingdom Metazoa; phylum Chordata; class Amphibia; order Anura; family Aromobatidae; genus Anomaloglossus; species Anomaloglossus baeobatrachus. The sequence continues at coordinate 348,711 of NW_027441970.1, read as the reverse complement.
AGGATCTAAGGCGACTGACAGCAATAGGTCGGCTAGGAGCAAAAACCCGACAGGCCATGGTACTACGCCTGAGAGAGTAAGAATGAGCGAAGAACTAGGGTACCTGGTAGAGGAAGGTGCCAGGTAAGTGGAGGCCAACGGAGCCTTGGGCCTTTACTGCCACCGGACAACTAAAAGGAAAACCGACTGCCTAAAAAAGTGCAGGGGAGACGAGATACTGTGAGGGGATTCCGCCATAGGGGAACTTGACCTGTTGATTACACAGCACCTGAGGGAAGTGATCTGACCCTAGTGGACGAAACAGCCTGCAGGCGGGAAGATGATACGGGAGATAAATCCCCTGTGTATAGAAGCGGTCTAGAGAACCTGTGAAGTCCGGAGAAAAAGGAGAAGGTTAAGGAGCCAAGGAAATCCAATAACCAATTACCTCTATGACCTGACAGACAGGAGAAGGGAGTCCGGGCATCTACAATGGCGTGGCTGGGAAAACTCGAACTCTGGACTCGGGTACTAGATGCCCCTTGAAGTGAATTACTGGAAAGAGAACCCCCTATAGGAGAGGGCTCTTGCGAATGAAAAAAAAGGAGCCCAAGACCTGGGAAGTATGACCTGTAATGGGAGAAGGAAAAACCCTTTCGAGGGGACTCAAGGAAGGGTTGGACTATGTGACCGGCCTAAGCGCTCGTCGACCAGAGTAGTGACGCCTATCCTTGGAAGGTGGCAAGGAAAAAACGGAGGAGTGACGGAAGAATGAGTAAAGTGTTATTATTATTACTATTATTATTATAAAACGCGTCACCACGTCACAACCCGAGGTGACGACGAAGGGAAAGAAATGACAGAATATGGGAGTTTAAATGATCTGGCAGGAACTCTGATTGAAAAGTGCAGAAATGAGACCAAGCGGTGGCGAGTGGTCGCGGAGTTTGGTATGGCGGGGACTTCGGAGAGATCTAGCATATCTCCAAGGGCCATCCAGAATGGCTACGAGAGGGGGAAAAGGAGGTAGACCCGGGACAGGGGAAATGAAGATCCCTCTTGGCCTGAAACTGAAGCAGGTCATGTCTAGGTGTTAGTGGAGATTGGCAGATTAGACGGGGACCACTCGCTGTAGTGTTGAGTGTTCGGGTGGAGACACCCAGTGGCCTGAGCATTCTGGGTTCCCTGAAGAATTCTGCTGCGGAAAGTAGACAGAATACAATTATATGAAACCTTACAGCTTGTCCGGAAGAGTGGGCCCAATGACTGGGCCGTCAGGATACTAGAAGTCCCTTGGTGAAGCTGGTCCTCCGTGGAATCAATACTGGTTAGACGATTCTGTGTCTGGTTCTTAACTTCATCTGTTGACTGTGAAGGGACTGAGGAAATCTGATCTCTATCTGAAAGAAAGAGAATGTAAGTAACGACCTATGGTTTTAAACCTATACAGTACCTGGCCGGAACCCTAGTGGAGGGCGCGGCCAAGGCTGGTCTAGGCCAAAGAATAGGCAGATACCAGAAGAACTATGAACCACCCGAGGAAGGTGGCAGGAAGTAAAATGGACAACATATTGGTTAGCAGATAGAGCTGCCCCTTGCTTACCTCATTTGAAAACCAAAATGACTGCTGCTTCAAGAAGCGATGCAGCCAACGTACGGTCAAGAGAGAAAAGCCCTACCTTGTGGCTACCTTAGATGAATGGGGCAAGGTAGGAGAAGGTCCCGGGCCACTGGGAAGCGACCGGATGAGAACTGCTGCTGCCGTGCTGCGTCATGAGGTCTGTGGTTGCTGCAGGGAGTGAATCACACGACCCTCCAGTCAGAAGGTCGCGTGTAACCTTACCTCGAGATCACGTTACACGCATGGTGTGAGGTAGGAGATGGATGCAGATCGCTGAAGAGTGAGTAAATAACTGCTGCAGAAAGAGAAGACAATGAACTGGCCAGAGGATTCTGGCTTACCTTCTGTTTTCCTGAATGGGTGGTCTGAAGTAGGAAAAAACCCCTGGGTCACTGGGAAGCAACCTAATGACCGTTGCTGCCGTACCACGTTAGGGGTCCATGGAGACCACAGTCCTCGCCTCAGTCGAAGATGAAGGAGATACATGACCCACTAGGTGAGGAAGACTGTTCGAGTCACTGGGTCGTGAGCAGAGCAACACATACTTGTTACAGTATCCAGCTTCTGGTCCGGAGAAACGCTAGCCTATTGGATAGCGGGCAGGATCATTGATCTTGAATACTGGCACTGAACGTGACAGCTGCTGGCGTGCCGCCTCATGGGGTAGTGTTGGATGGAGCACTCGCCTCAGTCGAAGATGAGCGGAAAAGTTGAACAAGGCACTCAAGCCTGTTGCTGTATCCGGCTTCTGGTGCTGATAAGTGCTGGCCCATAGGCAAGTGGGCAGGCTCATCAAATCACTCTCCCGCTGTAGTAGACAGGTGCCTACAGAAACACTGGCACACAGGATAGAGTGTACATTCTGGCAAGACTAGCGCACCGGATGGTGGGTAGGTGCATAGAGAAACACTGGATAGTGTATACTGGCACCCTGGAAGATGGACCGACATATAGAGACACTGGCACACGAGCAAGTGGACAGGTCTATGGAACTGTCAATCTGGATGGTGGACAGGTTGACAGAAAAGGTTATAGCACACTAAAACTGACAGGTGCAAGAAGAAACCTGACCCCCTAAACAGTGGGAGGGTTCACACAACACTATTACGGTGGTGTAGACAGGTGCGCATAAAAACCTAGTTACACTGAGTAGTGTAAGGGCTCGTGGAAAACACTGGTACACCAGAGTAAACAAATGCACGTAGAAACACTGGCCCACGGAATAGCGGGCAGGGTCCCCAAAGCACCTGGGTATTGGAGCACACAGGCATGACGCAGACATTGGCACTCTGGATAGTGGACAGGTACAGGGAAACGCTGGCACACGGGAGTAGGTCAGTGCATATAGAAACGCTGGCCCACTGGATAGTGGACAAGTACGAGGAAACACTAGCACACCGAAGAGGACTAGTACCTAAAGAACACTGGAACACTGGTGGCACTTGCACACTGGTGAAGACTGGTGTAGAGAGAAAGGCACCTACGGACTGTAACAGACAGGTAGCACGTAGAGACACTGACACGTAGGCTAGAGGATAGGCACATGGAAACACAGGGCGTAAACCTGGAACACACTGGAAGGCTGACAGGTTCACGGAGACACTGGAGCGTTCACGGAAAGGGCCATGTCATGGACCGCTGGGCAAGCAGCGTGTGTAGCGAAATATGGGTTTCTGACTGCTGGGTAGAGCGCCATAATCTATCCGTAACGTGACGGATAATCGGGCGCAAGAGCGATACTCTGGGAAGATTTAGAGTGCTGTAGAGACGTCCGTGATTAGAGCCACAGGCGTATAATACAGCTGGACACATAGGATCAGTGATTAGTGTTACAGGCGTATAATACCTGGGAGACAGAATGGCAAACTGACAGTGAACGCCCAGAATTCAGGAGCACATCTGTGCTAGGCAAGATGTGAGGAGAATGTCTGTGAATGTACATCACAAAAACAGGAGACAAAAAAATTGTGCGACATTCGGCTTCTTCCCAAAGCAGTACCATAGTGAATGGGCCTGCCCCTTCACAACCAGTACCATAGTGAATGGGCCTGCATCCTCACAAACAGTACCACAGTGAGTGGGCCTGCCACTTCCCAAACAGTACCATAGGGAATGGGCCTGCTTCCTCACAACCAGTACCATATTGAATGGACTTGTTTCTTCACAAATAGCACCACAGTGAATGGGCCTGCATGTTCAGAGACAACAGTACCCTGGGAATGAGCCCTGAGAGAGATGACAGCCTGATGCCCGGGGCGCTGACTGACACTGAAGTCTGGGGAGCAGTGGACTAAACCCTGCCAGTGAGGGTGCGCTGGGGCCAACACTGCCTGCGGGTGGGCGCTATGTCGCAAACTTGCGGCGGTTCTGGGAAGGGGGGGACGCAGCGGCGCTAGGAGCGCTGACCCGGTCGGTGGATCGGGCCTGGTGGCGGCGCTGGCAGCGCTTACCCGGGTGTAGGCACAGGCGCGGCGGCGATAGCGGCGCTTACCCGGTCGGAGGCTCGGGTCCTGAGGCGGCTGCAGAGTCGACCTACCCGGGCGGGGAGTATCGGGCCTCGCGGCGGCAGCAGCGTCGCTTACCCGGAGGGAGGGGCCTGGTCCAGTGGAGGCACAGGAATGACGCGTGCCGGGGATTGGCGCCCGGAAATGACGACAGACACCGGGAGAGGACTGGGACCGCGCGAGAAAAAAGAGGCGGAAGATTTGAAAAGCCCACGCGCGCGGACAGAATTCTGGCTGGGGGCGTGGCCTGGAGAGGCGCGCGGACACTGAGGGGGCCGCAATGGAGCCGGGGCCTAAATTTTAAAAGTGGGCCACCGGAGGGGACGCCGGGCCGCAATGGAGCCGGGGGATAAATTTGAAAGTGGGCCACCGGAGGGGACGCCGGGCCGCAATGGAGCCGGGGGCTAAATTCTAAGGTAGGTCGCCGAAGCCAACTACAGAGGGGCCTGTGGAGGGGGCTCTAAGGGAGATGTAGGACCCCCTGACCCAAGTGGAGAAGGGGCTGTGGGGTTTCTATACCCGGGATCCCTCCCCATAACCCGGGACGGGGAAGAGGAGGGGGGAGTGAGTACTTATCGGAGGTCCCGGCTTGTCTTGAGGTGATCCTGGACCCATCCTGGAAGGCGAGCGAAGACATCTCGACGGTCGTCCCGGGCATAGTCGAGGGGAGACCGGAAGGGTACCTCTCCATCCTGGGTACGGTCTTCGTCCTCCTACCCCACAATCAGGCTCGGAAGCGAGAGAGTTTGGGGAGGGGGGCAAGGACTATCCACCTGTCCCTCTGTGCGGATGCCCCCCAAACCGTCTTGAAAGTGTTAGGGGGGTAGGGTCCTGCCAGACAGACACGGAGGACAACGGAAGTGGCGGACGGACCCCACTTCTGTGCGACCGTCTCTATGTGGGAGAGCAGGGTGAGCGATTACACCCTGTCGCCCGACGAGCTGTGTCTGAAAAACAAAGGGAAAACATTAATAAAACACAACAATACAAACCTGAGGGGCTGAGAGCAGCCCCTGCGTGTCCAACCTCCTCGGACACTAAGCAAAAACTGATCTCCTCAGCTCCAGTCAGTGGGTGTATACTATGTGGGAGGAGCCAACTTTCTTATTTGCATAGTGTCACCTCCTAGTCCCAGCAGCATACACCCATGGTTTCCTGTGTCCTCCAATGAAGCGATAGAGAAAGATAGATTTTCAGCGTAGTTTCTCCTTGATGGAAAATGAACCTTGAAATGGTAGCCTCATTTTAACCAAAACCTGGTATTAATAATTGGACAATTTGAAGGACATGGCATTTGATTTACGAGTAATGCAACAACCTTTTCCCAGTTGATCAGTTTTAGACATCCTTAGACATCCTTAAAATTATTAAAATTATCATTAGTGATGACTAGATATGGGCGAATGCTAAAATATTCGGGTTCGGATTGTTCAAATCCAATAATTTGTACATTTGTGTATTCATACCGAATAACGAACCCAATCCAAGTCAATGGGAAACTCGAATAATTTTCCAGAGGACCTTAGAAATAGGCCTGCGAGGGCTGTAAAAATATTGCAATGGATGGAAAATTGTTGAAACTGAATGGCAACAGCATGCGGAAGATGCCTGAATGTATTTCTGACTCACATTTTATTTCTGAGAGTAATTTTGCCAAAGTATTACGCCACATTTATGGATAGTAGTGGTCACTCAGTTCAATGAGGTCACCTGAGGTCAGGTTACCTGCGATCATAGGTGGATGACAATGGGCAGCTCCAGCTGTGACCGCAAATAAGCTAAGTTACGTCACCACACATCGCTGTGACTCATTCTCTGCCTTAAGATCACAGCGGGTGGTCATATTCTATGCCCACGCGCTGTCACTTCAGATGTAGCAGAGCTGGAATCGATATGGGACCTCGTGTGGATTACATCAGACCTATGTGTTTTTGGGCTTATTAAAGGAGTGAAAGAGGGTGTTGTTTTTATCTTATTTTGTGTTTATTTATTTTCACTTACAGATTAGTAATGGGGGTAGGGTTTTCATACACCCTGCCATTGCTAATCTAGGGCTTAGTGGCAGCTGTGAGCTGTTATTAACCCCTTATTAGCCTGATTGCCACCGCACCAGGGGAATCGGGAAGAATCGGGTAAAGTGCCAGGATTGTCACATCTAATGGATGTGACAATCCTGAGTGGCTGTGGGCTGCTATTGTTATAACGCGCCTGCTTTATTCTTATTTTCTTTATTTTTCCTTTTTTTATTTTTTATTTCTAAAGGTTCCGGATCATTATCCGGAGTTCCCTGAGAACTCCAGGCCCGGGTCCGGTACTCGGGTATTTTTAAAACCTCTCGGATTCTAAATTTTACAGTCCGGGTCTGTCCATCACTACTCAATAGACAAACAAAAAAAGTGCATAGTGTTCATGTTGTTGTGTAAACAGAAATATTATATGCAAAATTAAAAATCACATGCCATAAGGCAAGCAAAATCAAGAAATGCAAAAAACTAAATTATCGAGTAAATGTATTAAATATTAGTTGTATCCTAACTATAATTAAATTGTTGTACAATGTTTTTGTCCACTTTTCTTAGATAATAATCTTTTTTCTTATTTTCTCATAGGCACTTCATTCAGGGAAAATACCCAATCAAAGTCAACATCTAAGTCACTGAGCGGGTCGCGTGAAGTACCTCAAAATTTGCAGACCACCACAGGTATGGTTTTAGCATATACAGATCTCTAAATTATGGATAAAAAGAAAAAGAAACAATTAAAAATAATTTAACACAAACAGTCCCATTCTCACACCACATAAAAATACCCAATTAAAGAAAGCTGTCAAAGCTCTCATTGAGCCCAATAGTAGTCCTTGTGTCCAATCTATAAATCCAATGACTCAAGTTGCGCAAGGGCCTTAAATAGGTTACCACCTCTAACCTCTGATCTATGGCCTTTATAATTAAAGGGGTTATCCGGCTTATTTTGACTTTTCTTCATTATTACCCTATTGGGCTACATTGGGGCAGGTAAGTAGCTAGTGACCACTTACCTGCCCTGCTGTCAGCCTTTCTCCCCCGGCTCAGAGCGGTCATGTGACCGCTCCTGACGCGATTTTGCTGCTTCCGGTCATTTCATGTCAACATGGGCAGGACCATGTTGACATGCAAATCTGGAACAGCATGTTTCCGCCCTGCTGGGCGGGTACAGTGCGTGGAGTCCCCGCCCCTCTTCCCTGCACCCTCCCACACATTCCTCCGCACCCCGTACTCTCCCCACCCACGGTGTCACCGCCAGCACCAGGGCCCCTGCTCAGGATAGCAGGAGTGCCCGTGCAGTCTGTGTCCCGCTCCAGCCCCGCGGCTGCCTTCATTGCAGGCTCAGCAGCCTCTCACATTGCAGTGCAGGCAGCCGCGGGGATAACGAGCGCTGCCATCAGGATGTTAGATGACATCATTGCCTGCTGTGACAATCTTCGCTTCACTCCTGTCAGCGCTGTCAGTGCCTTCTATGCCGCTGCGTTCTCCCGTCACTAGCGGTGACGTCTCGGGCGATACTGCTGAGAACGCGGCGGGCATAGAAGTCAGGGACAGCGCTGACAAGAGTGAAGCGAAGATCGTCACCGCAGGTAATGATTTAATCTAACCTCCTGACAGCAGCGCTCGGCATCCCCTGCAGTGACCTGGGCTATTGATGTTAGCTCAGGTCACTGCATTACTCTCCCAGCCAATGAGGAACATTCTGTTCTTCATTGACTGGGACATTGACTATGGTATGGATTGTCATGGGACCCCCTTATTGGATTATGCTGGACCAGGATTTGTTTTTGTTTTGAATAGATTGGTGAATGAGGGATTGTTTTGAGGAGTGTTTTTTCAAATAAAACTTTTTTTTTTGTTGTCTATTTTTTTTTTATTACTGACTGGGTTTGTCATGTCGGATATCTGATAGACGCGTGACATCACTAACCCTAGGGCTTGATGCCAGGTGACATTACACATTTGGCATCATCCCCATATATTACCCCGTTTGCCACTGCACCAGGGCACGGGATGAGTTGGGGCGAAGCACCAGGATTGGCACATCTAATGGATGTGCCACTTCTGGGGCGGCTGTGGCCTGCTAATTTTAGGCTGGGGAGTGTCCAATAACAGTGGGCCTCCCTAGTCTGAGAATACCAGACCACAGCTGTCTGCTTTACCTTGGCTGGTGATCCAATTTGGGGGGACCCCATGTTTTTTGTTTTAAATTATTTATTTCTTTGTCGCTCCATTGGGAGACCCAGACAATTGGGTGTATAGCTACTGCCTCCGGAGGCCACACAAAGTATTACACTTAAAAGTGTAAGGCCCCTCCCCTTCTGGCTATACACCCTCCCGTGGGATCACGGGCTCCTCAGTTTTCATGCTTTGTGCGAAGGAGGCACACATACACGCATAGCTCCACTGTTTAGTCAGCAGCAGCTGCTGACTATGTCGGATGGAAGAAAAGAGGGCCCATACTAGGGCCCCCAGCATGCTCCCTTCTCACCCCACTCTTTGTCGGCGGTGCTTGTTAAGGTTGAGGTACCCATTGCGGGTACGGAGGCTGGAGCCCACATGCTGCATCCTTCCCCATCCCCATTAGGGCTCTGGGTGAAGTGGGATTTTACCGGTCTCCAGGCACTGAGACCGTGCTCCATCCACAGCCCTGGAAAGCCTGCTGGAATGGAGCTGAGTATCGTCAGGGACAGGCCCTGCGACGTCAAGGTACTCTGTGTCCCCGCACATATCGCGCGCACACCGCAGCGTTGCTGGGTGTGTTAGTGCGCCGGGGACAAAAGCGCTGCGCGCTGGTGCCAGTCCTACCTACAGCTTGGCTGAGAAGGGACATGTATTTGAAACTGCCGCGCGGCCGCCGCTGTCATTTTCGCAGCGGCGCGGCTGGGACTTGTGGTGCGCCGGGGACTTCCGCGCTGGCCGTGCATATATCACGGCCGCGCTTATTACTCGAGTCCCCGGCTTTTGCGGCCTAGTTTCGTTTCGTTCCCGCCCCCAGGCCTGCCAGTCAGGGGAAGGGCGGGACGCTGTGCAGAATGTCAGCACAGAGGGCTGGAGTCTGCTTTGCATTCTCCAGCCCTCACACTGGGCACAGTGGGACACCAGTTTCCCGCACTTTTTCTGAGGACGCCCACGGTCCGCCCCTCTTCAGAGGACGCCGGCAGCCATTCCTGCGTGCAGTCTGAGCTGGAGAGAGGAGACTGGGAGACCCAGACAAGGGATTCTGGTGCCCACACACCCGCTTTTCAGCGGGCGGTAAGCTGCCCTCAAGGGCTGACCCCCACTGGTGCCGAAGTGTATACTGTATTTTATGCTTGCAGCTTTACATTGCACTGTATGGTCGCTGGAGATTCTCTGCTATATACCCTCCTAGATTACTCAGAGGACACATCAGCATGTCGACCGCAAAAAGCAAAAGTGCCAAGGCACAGGCTTTCTATGCTGCTTGTACCGCTTGTGGGGCTGTTCTACCGGCAGGTTCCACTGACCCCCACTGTGTGCAGTGCTCGGCCCCTGTGGCACTTGCTCGGCCGGGGCCTCTGCTGGAGGTGACCCAGGCAGAACCTCCTGTGAATACTGTCCAGGTGACAGGGACAGAGTTTGCAGTCTTTGCTGATAGATTGTCTGCGACTATGACTAAGATTCTTGAAACATTGCAGTCTAGACCAGTAACTCAGGCCATGGACACTGTTAACTCATTGCTCCCTGGTCCCCCTCAGTTGGAAGCTCCTCAGATAGAGGAGACAGCTTCACAGCAGGAGAAATTCCATTTCAGGTATCCCAAGCGTAAATTAAGTGTATTTCTGGACCACTCTGACTTTAGAGACGCAATCCAGAAACATCACGCTTATCCGGATAAGCGTTTTTCCAAGCGGCTCAAGGACACACGTTATCCTTTTCCCCCGGACGTGGTTAAGGGCTGGACCCAGTGTCCCAAGGTGGATCCTCCGATCTCCAGGCTTGCAGCTAGATCCTTAGTTGCAGTGGAAGATGGGGCGGCACTTAAAAATGCCACTGACAGGCAGATGGAGCTCTGGTTGAAATCCATCTATGAAGCTATCGGCGCGTCGTTTGCTCCAGCATTCGCAGCCGTATGGGCACTCCAAGCTATTTCAGCTGGTCTTGCACAGATTGACACGGTCACACGTACATCTGCTCCGCAGGTGGCACCCTTAACCTCTCAAATGTCTGCTTTTGCGTCTTACGCGATTAATGCTGTCCTAGACTCTACGAGCCGTACGGCAGTGGCATCCGCCAACTCCGTCGTTTTACGCAGAGCCTTGTGGTTAAGAGAATGGAAGGCAGATTCTGCTTCCAAAAAGTGTTTAACCAGTTTGCCATTTTCTCGTGACCGTCTGTTTGGGGAGCGCTTAGATGAAATCATTAAACACTCCAAGGGTAAAGATTCATCTTTACCTCAACCCAGACAAAATAAACCCCAACAGAGGAGAGGACAGTCGGGGTTTCGGTCCTTTCGAGGCTCAGGCAGGTCCCAATTCTCCTCGTCCAAGAGGACTCAAAAGGATCAGAGGAGCTCAGATTCTTGGCGTACTCAGTCACGCCCAAAAAAGACAGCCGGAAGACCCGCTACCAAGGCGGCTTCCTCATGACTTTCGGCCCCCTCTCTCCGCATCCTCGGTCGGTGGCAGGCTCTCCCGCTTTGGCGACATTTGGCTGCCACAGGTCACAGACCGTTGGGTGAGAGACATTCTGTCTCACGGGTACAGGATAGAGTTCAGCTCTCGTCCTCCAACTCGCTTTTTCAGAACTTCTCCACCTCCCGACCGAGCCGAGGCTCTGCGGCTAGCGGTGTCCACTCTAAAAGCGGAAGGAGTGGTGACCCCCGTTCCTCTTCAGGAACAAGGTCACGGTTTTTACTCCAACTTGTTTGTGGTGCCAAAAAAGGACGGGTCATTCCGTCCCGTTCTGGATCTAAAACTGCTCAACAAGCACGTAAAAACCAGGCGGTTCCGGATGGAATCCCTTCGCTCCGTCATCGCCTCAATGTCTCAAGGAGATTTCCTAGCATCTATAGACATCAGGGATGCTTATCTCCACGTGCCGATTGCTCCAGAGCACCAGCGTTTTCTACGCTCTGTTCTAGGAGACGAACACCTTCAGTTCGTAGCTCTGCCTTTCGGGCTGGCGACAGCTCCACGTGTCTTCACCAAAGTCATGGCAGCAGTAGTAGCAGTCCTGCACTCTCAAGGTCACTCTGTGATCCCGTATTTGGACGATCTACTGGTCAAGGCACCCTCTCAAGAGGCATGCCAACACAGCCTGAACGTTGCGCTGGAGACTCTCCAGAGTTTCGGGTGGATCATCAACTTTTCAAAGTCAAATCTGACTCCGACCCAATCGCTAACATACCTTGGCATGGAGTTTCATACTCTCTCAGCGATAGTGAAGCTTCCGCTGGACAGACAGGAGTGCAATCTCTCCTTCAAGGCCAGTCTCACCCCTTGAGACGCCTCATGCACTTCCTAGGGAAGATGGTAGCAGCAATGGAAGCAGTCCCTTTCGCGCAGTTTCATCTCCGTCCACTACAATGGGACATTCTCCGCCAATGGGACGGGAAGTCGACATCCCTCGACAGAGACGTCTCCCTTTCTCAGGCGGCCAAGGAATCTCTTCGGTGGTGGCTTCTTCCCACCGTTTTGTCGAAAGGAAAGTCCTTTCTACCCCCATCCTGGGAGGTAGTCACGACAGACGCGAGTCTTTCAGGGTGGGGAGCAGTGTTTCTCCATCACAGGGCTCAAGGGACGTGGACTCAGGAAGAGTCCACCCTTCAGATCAATGTTCTAGAAATCAGAGCAGTGTATCTTGCCCTACAAGCCTTCCAGCAGTGGCTGGAAGGCAAGCAGATCCGAATTCAGTCGGACAACTCTACAGCGGTAGCGTACATCAACCACCAAGGTGGAACACGCAGTCGGCAAGCCTTCCAGGAAGTCCGACGGATTCTGACGTGGGTGGAAGACACGGCTTCCACCATTTCCGCAGTTCACATCCCAGGCGTGGAAATCTGGGAAGCAGACTTCCTCAGTCGCCAAGGTATGGACGCAGGGGAATGGTCCCTTCACCCGGACGTGTTTCAGGAGATCTGTCGCCGCTGGGGGATGCCGGACGTCGACCTGATGGCGTCACGGCACAACAACAAGGTCCCGGCTTTCATGGCACGGTCTCACGATCACCGAGCTCTGGCGGCAGACGCCTTAGTTCAAGATTGGTCGCAATTCCGGCTACCTTATGTGTTCCCACCTCTGGCATTGTTACCCAGAGTGCTGCGCAAGATCAGGGCCGACTGCCGTCGCGCCATCCTCGTCGCTCCAGACTGGCCGAGGAGATCGTGGTACCCAGATCTGTGGCACCTCACGGTAGGCCAACCATGGGCACTACCAGAACGACCAGACTTGCTATCTCAAGGGCCGTTTTTCCACCTGAATTCTGCGGCCCTGAACCTGACTGTGTGGCCATTGAGTCCTGGATCCTAGCGTCTTCAGGATTATCTCGAAAGGTTATTTCCACCATGAGACAGGCTAGAAAACCATCCTCCGCCAAGATCTACCACAGGACGTGGAAGATATTCTTATCTTGGTGCGCAGCTCAGGGAGTTTCTCCCTGGCCTTTTGCATTGCCTACTTTTCTTTCCTTCCTGCAATCCGGGTTGGAAAAAGGTTTGTCGCTCAGTTCCCTTAAAGGACAAGTCTCAGCGCTATCTGTATTTTTTCAGAGACGCCTAGCACGACTTACTCAGGTACGCACGTTCCTGCAAGGAGTGTGTCATATCGTCCCTCCTTACAAGCGGCCGTTAGAGCCCTGGGATCTGAACAAGGTTCTAATTGCCCTCCAGAAGCCGCCTTTCGAGCCTATGAAGGATGTTTCCCTTTCTCGTCTTTCACAGAAAGTGGCCTTTCTAGTAGCGGTCACGTCTCTTCGGAGAGTGTCCGAGCTAGCGGCGCTGTCATGCAAATCTCCCTTCCTGGTTTTTCACCAGGACAAGGTGGTTCTACGTCCGATTCCTGAGTTTCTCCCTAAGGTGGTATCCCCCTTTCATCTCAATCAGGATATCACATTACCTTCCTTGTGTCCTCATCCAGTTCATCAATTTGAGAGAGGTTTGCATTTGTTGGATCTGGTCAGAGCACTCAGGATCTATATTTCCCGCACGGCGCCCTTACGCCGCTCGGATGCACTCTTTGTCCTTGTCGCTGGTCAGCGTAAAGGGTCGCAAGCTTCCAAATCCACCCTGGCTCGGTGGATCAAGGAACCAATTCTTGAAGCCTACCGTTCTGCGGGGCTTCCGGTTCCTTCAGGGCTGAAGGCCCATTCTACCAGAGCCGTGGGTGCGTCCTTGGCATTGCGCCTCCAGGCTACGGCTCAGCAGGTGTGCCAGGCGGCTACCTGGTCGAGTCTGCACACCTTTACCAAGCATTATCAGGTACATACCTACGCTTCGGCGGACGCCAGCCTAGGTAGACAAGTCCTTCAGGCGGTGGTTGCCCACCTGTAGGACAGGGCTGTTGACGGCCCTATCACGAGGTATTCTTTTACCCACCCAGGGACTGCTTTTGGACGTCCCAATTGTCTGGGTCTCCCAATGGAGCGACAAAGAAGAAGGGAATTTTGTTTACTTACCGTAAATTCCTTTTCTTCTAGCTCCAATTGGGAGACCCAGCACCCGCCCTGTTTTCTTAGGGATTTTTGTTTTTTTCGGGTACACATGTTGTTCATGTTGAACGGTTTCAGTTCTCCGATGTTTCTTCGGGTTGAATTTGTCTTTAAACCTGTTATTGGCTTTCCTCCTTCTTGCTTTTGCACTAAAACTGAGGAGCCCGTGATCCCACGGGAGGGTGTATAGCCAGAAGGGGAGGGGCCTTACACTTTTAAGTGTAATACTTTGTGTGGCCTCCGGAGGCAGTAGCTATACACCCAATTGCCTGGGTCTCCCAATTGGAGCTAGAAGAAAAGGAATTTACGGTAAGTAAACAAAATTCCCTTCTTAATTTAAAATAACAGCGTGGGGTGCCCTCTGTTTTAGATTACCAGCCAAGCTGAAGCTGCCAGCTGTGGATTGCAGGCTGCAGCCATCTGCTTTACCCTAGCTGGCTACAAAAGTATGGGGGACCCATTGTCGTTTGGTTTTTTTTAAATTATTTTTTATTTATATTTTGGATAAATACAAGGCTAAACACACTTTAGTGCCACAAGAAAGTCACTAAAGGGTGCCAGCTTAGAATATGCAGGGGGGTAGGACATTATATGTCTTTCTCATCTATCTATCTATCTCTCTGTCTATCCCTCTGTTCATTCATTCATCCCTCTATCTCTCTGTCTCTATATCTATCTATCTATTCATCTCTATATCTACTCATCTATTTATCTTTCTTGCTGCTTCTGTTTTTTGCGGTCCGCAAAAAAAACGTAAGGCACACGGATGACACACGAATGTATCTGTGAAAAAATTGGCCATTTTTTGCGAACCACAAAAACGGAACGGTCATGTGAATGTAGCCTACATGTGTTCCCTATGGGGGTAGGGGTCGGTACAGAACGATGGTGAGGGGGAGGTCGGTACAGAGCGCCGTGTGTGTGTGTGTGTGTGTGTATGCTAGAGAGATAACAGATCAGGTGCTGGGGTAGAATACTGACAGGGAATGTGTGTGCAGGGGGCGGGCAGGGGACGGGGCTGGACACTGAGGCCGGGCAGTGCCAGCTCTAACTGAGGTTTTGCACAGGAAGTGGTCAGTTTGCTAGAGCAAAATGTAAACAAAGAATATATATATGGTACTGGAAAACAGCACAAAATTTCCATGTGCGGAAAAATTACAAAAAAGTGTGATTGGACAATGGTTTATGGGGTACTTTATTCACCGTGTTCACTGTATGGTAAAACTAATGGGTGGGTGTGATACTTCAGGTTGGTATGAGTTTGTTGATACCAAACATGTTTAGGTTTACTTTTATCTAAGGGGTTAAAAAAAGGTTTGTCCAAAAAATTGGAGCACTTTCTGCAGCATTTTCTGCAACTTGTAGTGTTCTCATTTTTCGGGATATGGGGCTCACTGATGGCTTATTTGTTTGCATTTTTAGCTGTACCATTTTTGCGCAGATGCTACGTTTTGACTCCCTGGTATTGCATTTTGCTGAAAATTTGCGAAGACCAAAAAACGTAACTTTGCCAGTTGGATTTTTTTTTACGGCTACACCATCTACCGATCTAATTGATTCATTTTATATTTTGATAGACTGGGCATTTCTTAACTCTGCAGTACCAAATGAGTGTATAATTTTTATTTTTTTAACCCTTTGATTTTTAGTGGGGCGAATGGAGAATGATTTAAACTTTTAGTTGTTTTTTTAATTCTATAAAACTTTTTTTTTACTTTTTTTTATTTCAATAGTCTCTCTAGTGGTAAGGATTAGCCGTCTGCTTGCTTGTTCAATTCTGCTGATCAGAGCGGCAGAGCTCTGATCAGCTGAAATGCTGCTGTCTTGTTAAAGCCAGCCGGCTGTAACAGGATGTGAGTCATGATAGCGACAGGAGTCATCACATAACCCTGTGCTACCATGGCAACCATCGGCTTCCCATGATCGCGTTACGGGGCCTCCGATGGCGGTGTAGAAAGGCAATTGGAATAGTCATGGGCCTTCGTGTGGATTACATAAGACCTGAGTGTTTTTGGGGTTAATAAAGGAGTGAAAGAGGGTGTTGTTTTTATCTTATTTTGTGTTTGTGTTTATTTATCTTCACTTCCAGATTAGTAATGGGGGAAGGGTTTTCATAGACCCTGCCATTGCTAATCTAGGGCTTAGTGGCAGATGTGAGCTGTTATTAACCCCTTATTAGCCTGATTGCCACCGCACCAG
The DNA here is from genome assembly GCF_048569485.1 of Anomaloglossus baeobatrachus. Taxonomy (NCBI): domain Eukaryota; kingdom Metazoa; phylum Chordata; class Amphibia; order Anura; family Aromobatidae; genus Anomaloglossus; species Anomaloglossus baeobatrachus. The sequence goes on along the minus strand of NW_027441970.1, from coordinate 332,716 downwards.
GGGAATCAGGAAGAATCGGGTAAAGTGCCAGGATTGTCACATCTAATGGATGTGACAATCCTGAGTGGCTGTGGGCTGCTATTATTATAACGCGCCTGCTTTATTCCTCTTTTCTTTATTTTTCCATTTTTTATTTCCAAAGGTTCCGGATCATTATCCGGAGTTCTCTGAGAACTCCAGGCCCGGGTCCGGTACTCGGGTATTTTTATAACCTCTCGGATTCTAAATTTTACAGTCCGGGTCTGTCCATCACTAATCAATAGACAAACAAAAAAAGTGCAGTGTTGTGTAAACAGAAATATTATATGAAAAATTAAAAATGACATGCCATAAGGCAAGCAAAATCAAGAAATGCAAAAAACTAAATTATTGAGTAAATGTATTAAATATTAGTTGTATCCTAACTATAATTAAATTGTACAATGTTTTTCTCCACTTTTCTTAGATAATAATAGTTTTTCTTATTTTCTCATAGGCACTTCATTCAGGGAAAAGACCCAATCAAAGTCAACATCTAAGTCACTGAGCGGGTCGCGTGAAGTACCTCAAAATTTGCAGACCACCTCAGGTATGATTTTAGCATATACAGATCTCTAAATTATGGATAAAAAGAAAAAGAAACAATTAAAAATAATTTAACACAAACAGTCCCATTCTCACACCACATAAAAATACCCAATTAAAGAAAGCAGTCAAAGCTCTCATTGAGCCCAATAGGAGTCCTTGTGTCCAATCTATAAATCCAATGACTCAAGTTGCGCAAGGGCCTTAAATAGGTTACCACCTCTAACCTCTGATCTATGGCCTTTATAATTAAAGGGGTTATCCGGCTTATTTTGACTTTTCTTCATTATTACCCTTTTGGGCTACATTGGGGCAGGTAAGTAGCTAGTGATCACTTACCTGCCCTGCTGTCAGCCTTTCTCCCCCGGCTCAGAGCGGTCATGTGACCGCTCCTGCCGCGATTTTGCTGCTTCCGGTCATTTCATGTCAACATGGGCAGGACCATGTTAACATGCAAATCTGGAACAGCATGTTGCCGCCCTGCGTGAATTCCCCGCCCCTCTTCCCTGCACCCTCCCACACATTCCTCCGCACCCCGTACTCTCCCCGCCCACGGTGTCACCGCCAGCACCAGGCCCCCGCGGGGATATCGAGCACTGCCATCAGGATGTTAGATGACATCATTGCCTGCTGTGACAATCTTCGCTTCACTCCTGTCAGCGCTGTCAGTGCCTTCTATGCCGCTGCGTTCTCACGTCACTAGCGGTGACATCTCGGGCGATACTGCTGAGAACGCGGCGGGCATAGAAGTCAGGGACAGCGCTGACAGGAGTGAAGCGAAGATCGTCACCGCAGGTAATGATTTCATCTAACCTCCTGACAGCAGCGCTCGGCATCCCCTGCAGTGACCTGGGCTATTGATGTTAGCTCAGGTCACTGCATTACTCTCCCAGCCAATGAGGAACATTCTGTTCTTCATTGACTGGGACATTGACTATGGTATGGATTGTCATGAGACCCCCTTATTGGATTATGCTGGACCAGGATTTGTTTTTCTTTTGAATAAATTGGTGAATGAGGGAATGTTTTGAGGAGTGTTTTTTCAAATAACACTTTTTTTTTTGTTGTCTATTTTTTTTTTATTACTGACTGGGTTTGTCATGTCGGATATCTGATAGACGCGTGACATCACTAACCCCAGGGCTTGATGCCAGGTGACATTACACATCTGGCATCAACCCCATATATTACCCCGTTTGCCACCGCACCAGGGCACGGGATGAGTTGGGGTGAAGCACCAGGATTGGCACATCTAATGGATGTGCCAATTCTGGGGCGGCTGTGGCCTTCTATTTTTAGGCTGGGGAGTGTCCAATAACAGTGGGCCTCCCTAGTCTGAGAATACCAGACCACAGCTGTCTGCTTTACCTTGGCTGGTGATCCAATTTGGGGGGACCCCATGTTTTTTGTTTTAAATTATTTATTTAATTTAAAATAACAGCGTGGGGTGCCCTCTGTTTTAGATTACCAGCCAAGCTGAAGCTGCCAGCTGTGGTTTGCAGGTTGCAGCCATCTGCTTTACCCTAGCTGGCTACAAAAGTATGGGGGACCCATTGTCGTTTGGTTTTTTTAAATTATTTTTTATTTATTTTTTTGATAAATACAAGGCTAAGCACACTTTCGTGCCACATGAAAGTCACTAAAGGGTGCCAGCTTAGAATATGCAGGGGGGTAGGACATTATATGTCTTTCTCATCTATCTATCTATCTATTTATCTATCTGTCTATCCCTCTGTTCATTCATTCATCCCTCTATCTCTCTGTCTCTATATCTATCTATTCATCTCTATATCTACTCATCTATTTATCTTTCTTGCTGCTTCCGCTTTTTTGCGGTCCGCAAAAAAAAACGGAAGGCACACGGATGACACACAGATGTATCCGTGAAAAAATTGGCCATTTTTTGCCGACCGCAAAAACGGAACGGTCATGTGAATGTAGCCTACATGTGTTCCCTATGGGGGTAGGGGTCGGTACAGAACGATGGTGAGGGGGAGGTCGGTACAGAGCGCCGTGTGTGTATGTGTGTGTGGGGGAGGGTTGCAGAGCCTGATGTGTGTGGCGCAGAGCCCGATGTGTATGTGTGTGTGTGTGTGTATGTGTGTGTGTGTTTGGCACAGAGCCCGATGTGGGGCTGTTATTTTCATTGCTAGAGTGATAACAGATCAGTTGCTGGGGTAGAATACTGACAGGGAATGTGTGTGCAAGGGGCGGGCAGGGGACGGGGCTGGACCCTGAGGCCGGGCAGTGCCAGCTCTAACTGAGGTTTTGCACAGGAAGTGGTCAGTTTGCTAGAGCAAAATGTAAACAAAGAACTGCAGAGAATAAAGGGATAATTCAAGTGGAACAAAAGTTAGAAAACAAAAAATAACAATATAGGGGTGTTTTATATGACAATACAGCACAGATAAACTCAACATTTTTTGGTAAGCTAATGTCGGACAACTCCTTTAATTTGCTTGAGTCAGATTTATGGTACAATTGGAAATGTTTTGGTAGGGTTTTTAGGTGTTCCGTCTCATGCAGAGTCTTTGTTTTCTCAATGTCCCTGATGTGCTCACGGACTCCCACCTTTAACCCCCTAACCCCTGGACGATTTTTCCGTTTTTGTTTTTTGCTCCCCTTTTCTTTGTCGCTCCATTGGGAGACCCAGACAATTGGGTGTATAGCTTCTGCCTCCGGAGGCCACACAAAGTATTACACTTTAAAAAGTGTAACCCCTCCCCTCTGCCTATACACCCTCCCGTGCATCACGGGCTCCTCAGTTTTATGCTTTGTGTGGAAGGAGGCACACATCCACTCATGAATTCTCAGATTAGTTATATCGGTTGGAAGAAAAGTGGGCCCCCACGGGGCCCCCGGCATGTTCCCTTCTCACCCCACTAAGTCGGCGGTGCTGTTAAGGTTGAGGTACCCATTGCGGGTACAAAGGCCGGAGCCTCATGCCGTCTCCTTCACCATCCCTTAGCGGCTCTGGGAGAAGTGGGATCCTGAGCGGTCATCCATCCACTGGGACCGTGCTCCCTCCGCAGCCCCTGTGGGAATCTGTCGGACAGGAGTTTATTTATCCTCAGGGACCGGGCCCTGCATCACTAAGGTACTCTGTATCCCCATGGGGGATTTGCATGATGCGCCTTCATCCCGGACGCTGCAGCAGCTGCTTATTTGTGACGGCCGGCGGACTTCCGCGCCGACCGCGCCTGTTTGTCGGCCGCGGTCTTAAATTTAGTCCCCGGCTTCAATTGCGGCCTAGTAGCAAAACTCACGCCCCCGGGCCTGTCTATCAGGGGTAAGGGCGGGACGGCCGGCCTGACGTCGGCTGTGAGGGCCGGAACATCCTGTATGTTTCCTCCCCCCTCACTGATCACTGTGGGGACTCCAGATTCCCGCACTTTTTCTAACGCCGCCCACGGCTCCACTCCTCCCCTGAGAGCTCCGGCAGCCATTTCTTTGGCATTCTGCCTGTGGAGGATTTCCTGGGAAGAGTTCTGCAACGCTGGGAGACCTAAGGCAGGGAATCTGGAGGACACACACTCCGCTTTTTAGCGGTCGGTAAGCCACACCGGTCACCCGGTGCTGGTCCCCTTAGGGTGCCGGAATAGATACTATATATATATTTATATATTTCTGTTCGGTCGGGCTGTATACCCTTCCCATATACCCTCAGTGATCACTCTCCTAGGAGACAACAGCATGTTGTCCACAAGGAGCAAGGGTGCCTGTACCTCTTGTGCGGCTAAGTTTCCTGCGGGTTCCACCTACCCTCACTGTGAGCAATGCTCAACCTCTGTTTTGCTTCCTCAACCCGAGCCTCGGTCACTAGTGGGCCCCTCGGCTCAGGTAGAACCCCTTGCTCCCCCTGTCCAGGCGGCAGGGACAGAGTTTGCAGTTTTTGCTGAAAAACTCTCTGAGTCACTCTCACAATCCATGGCTCAGTCTATGGACAAATGGTCTGCCAAGCTGCTTGAAGCTTTGCAGTCCAGACCGGTCCTTACACAAGCCCCGGGCCCTGTTGGATCTTCACCTCCAGGCCCCTCTCTGTCCGCGCCGCAGCACGTTCCCAGGGGTGGCCCTAGGTCTCACGTGGAGGACTCCGGCCCGGACCACAGTCCCAGACCGGCTAAGCGGGCCCGCTGGGAATCTTCCCCGACTTCTTCACGCTGCTCGGGTTCCCAGCGTGAGGACTCTCTGGAGGACGAGGCGGACGTCGCAGCTCAGGGCTCTGACACTGACGTTGCTCTCAATCTTGATACACCTGAAGGGGACGCCATAGTAAATGACCTTATCTCGTCCATCAACCAGGTGTTAGATATCTCTCCCCCGCCGCCACCGGTAGAGGAGTCGACTTCTCAGCAGGAGAAACACCAGTTTCGGTTCCCTAAACGTACACGGAGTGCGTTTTTTGATCACTCTAACTTCAGAGATGCTGTCCAGAAGCCCAGAGCGGTTCCGGACAAGCGCTTTACTAAGCGCCTTACTGACACACGTTACCCCTTCCCCTCTGACGTGGTTAAGGGTTGGGCTCAATGTCCCAAGGTGGATCCCCCAGTCTCTAGATTGGCGGCTAGATCTGTGGTATCGGTTGCAGATGGATCATCGCTAAAGGATGCCACTGACAGGCAGATAGAGCTCCTGGTAAAATCCATCTATGACGCCACAGGCGCGTCTTTTGCCCCGGCCTTTGCAGCCGTGTGGGCACTACAAGCTATCTCAGCTTGTCTGGCTGAGATTAATGCGGTCACACGTAATTCTGCTCCGCAGGTTGCGTCTTTGACTTCTCAGGCGTCAGCTTTTTCTTCCTACGCCATGAACGCAGTTTTAGACTCTGCTAGCCGTACAGCGGTGGCATCCGCTAACTCTGTGGCAGTCCGCAGGGCCATGTGGCTGCGCGAATGGAAGGCAGACTCTGCTTCCAAGAGGTTCTTAACCGGTTTGCCGTTTGCTGGCGACCGCTTGTTTGGTGAACGATTGGATGAGATTATTAAGGAATCCAAGGGAAAGGACTCCTCCTTACCCCAGTCCAAACCAAAGAGACCTCAGCAACGGAAAATACAATCGAGGTTTCGGTCCTTTCGTCCCTCCGCCAAGCCCCAATCCTCTTCGTCCAGCAGGCCGGAGAAAGGCCAGAGGAACTCCTATGCGTGGCGGTCCAAGTCACGCCCCCAAAAGGCCGCAGGAGGCACTGCTTCCAAGGCGGCCTCCTCATGACACTCGGCATCCCCGAACCGCATCCTCGGTCGGAGGCAGGCTCTCCCGCTTTTGCGACACCTGGTGGCCACATGTTCAAGACCGATGGGTGAGAGACATTCTGTCTCACGGTTACAGGATAGAGTTCAGCTCTCGTCCCCCGACTCGTTTCTTCAGAACATCTCCGCCCCCCCGAGCGAGCCGATGCTCTTTTTCAGGCGGTGAACGCTCTGAAGACAGAAGGAGTTGTGATCCCTGTTCCCCTTCAGGAACATGGTCGCGGCTTTTACTCCAACTTGTTTGTGGTGCCAAAGAAGGACGGCTCGTTCCGTCCCGTTCTGGACCTCAAACTGCTCAACAGACATGTGAGCACCAGACGGTTTCGGATGGAGTCTCTCCGCTCTGTCATCGCTTCGATGTCACAAGGAGACTTCCTAGCATCGATCGACATCAAGGATGCTTATCTCCATGTGCCGATCGCACCCGAACATCAACGCTTTTTGCGTTTCGCCATCGGGGACGAACACCTTCAGTTCGTGGCATTGCCTTTCGGCCTGGCGACAGCCCCACGGGTGTTCACCAAGGTCATGGCATCTGTTGTGGCGGTCCTACACTCTCAGGGCCACTCGGTGATTCCCTACTTAGACGATCTTCTGGTCAGGGCACCCTCTCAGATGGCGTGTGAAAACAGCCTTTCCGTCGCTCTGGCGACTCTCCAGCAGTTCGGGTGGATCATCAACTTCCCAAAATCCAAGTTGACACCGACCCAATCACTGACGTACCTTGGGATGGAGTTTCATACTCAGTCAGCAGTAGTCATGCTACCGCTGGACAAGCAGCTTTCGCTGCAGGCAGGGGTGCAATCTCTTCTTCGGGGTCAGTCACACCCCTTGAGGCGCCTCATGCACTTCCTGGGGAAGATGGTGGCAGCGATGGAGGCAGTGCCCTTCGCGCAATTCCATCTGCGGCCACTCCAGTGGGACATTCTCCGCAAATGGGACAGGAGGTCGACTTCACTCGACAGGAACGTCTCTCTTTCCCTTGCAACCAAGACGTCACTTCAGTGGTGGCTCCTTCCCAACTCTCTATCGCAGGGAAAATCCTTCCTACCCCCCACCTGGGCTGTGGTCACGACGGACGCGAGCCTGTCAGGGTGGGGGGCGGTTTTTCTCCACCACAGGGCTCAGGGAACCTGGACTCCGATAGAGTCATCCCTTCAGATCAATATTCTGGAGATAAGGGCAGTGTATCTAGCCCTATTGGCCTTTCATCGGTGGCTGGAGGGCAGGCAGATCCGGATCCAGTCGGACAACGCCACTGCCGTCGCATACATCAACCACCAAGGCGGCACTCGCAGTCGTCAAGCCTTCCAGGAAGTCCGACGAATTCTGCAGTGGGTGGAAGCCACAGCTTCCACCATCTCCGCAGTTCACATCCCGGGCGTAGAAAACTGGGAAGCAGATTTTCTCAGCCGACAGGGCATGGACGCGGGGGAATGGTCTCTTCACCCAGACGTGTTTCGAGAGATCTGTCGCCGCTGGGGAACGCCGGACGTCGATCTCATGGCGTCACGGCACAACAACAAAGTCCCGGCATTCATGGCCCGGTCTCAAGATCACAGAGCTCTGGCGGCGGACGCATTAGTTCAGGATTGGTCGCAGTTTCGACTGCCCTATGTATTTCCTCCTCTGGCGATGCTGCCCAGAGTGCTGCGCAATGTCGTCGCGCCATTCTCGTCGCCCCAGATTGGCCGAGGCGGTCGTGGTACCCGGATCTGTGGCATCTCACGGTGGGTCAACCGTGGGCGCTCCCAGACCGCCCAGACTTGCTGTCTCAAGGACCGTTTTTCCATCTGAATTCTGCGGCCCTCAACCTGACTGTGTGGCCATTGAGTCCTGGCTCCTAGCGTCCTCAGGGTTATCTCAAGATGTCATTGCCACTATGAGACAGGCCAGGAAACCAACGTCCGCCAAGATCTATCACAGGTCTTGGAGGATCTTCTTATCCTGGTGCTCTGATAAGGGTTTTTCTCCCTGGCCCTTTGCCTTACCCACTTTTCTTTCATTCCTTCAATCCGGAATGGACAAGGGTTTGTCTCTCGGCTCTCTCAAGGGACAAGTATCGGCGCTATCCGTATTTTTTCAAAAGCGTCTAGCCAGGCTTCCGCAGGTCCGCACGTTCCTGCAGGGAGTTTGCCACATAGTCCCACCTTACAAGCGTCCGCTGGAACCCTGGGATCTTAACAGGGTGCTAACGGCTCTTCAGTAACCACCTTTCGAGCCGCTGCGGGATGTCTCTTTATCACGTCTTTCGCAGAAGGTGTCATTTCTAGTGGCAGTTACATCGCTCCGTAGAGTGTCGGAGCTGGCAGCGCTGTCATGCAAAGCCCCCTTCCTGGTTTTTCACCAGGATAAGGTGGTTCTGCGTCCGGTCCCGGAATTTCTCCCTAAGGTAGTATCCCCTTTTCATCTCAATCAGGATATCTCCTTACCTTCATTTTGCCCTCATCCAGTTCACCAATGTGAAAAGGATTTGCACTCGTTAGATCTGGTGAGAGCTCTCCGGCTCTACGTGTCTCGCACGGCGCCCCTGCGCCGTTCGGATGCGCTCTTTGTCCTTGTCGCTGGCCAGCGTAAGGGTTCGCAGGCTTCCAAGTCAACCTTGGCTCGGTGGATCAAGGAACCGATTCTTGAAGCCTACCGTTCTTCTGGGCTTCCGCTTCCTTTGGGGCTGAAAGCCCATTCTACCAGAGCCGTGGGTGCGTCCTGGGCATTGCGGCACCGGGCTACGGCTCAGCAGGTGTGTCAGGCAGCTACCTGGTCTAGTCTGCACACTTTCACGAAACACTATCAGGTGCATACCTATGCTTCGGCAGACGCCAGTCTAGGTAGGCGAGTCCTTCAGGCGGCGGTTGCCCACCTGTAAGAGGGGGTCGTTTTCGGCTCTTTTTATCGAGGTATTCTTTTACCCACCCAGGGACTGCTTTTGGACGTCCCAATTGTCTGGGTCTCCCAATGGAGCGACAAAGAAGAAGGGAATTTTGTTTACTTACCGTAAATTCCTTTTCTTCTAGCTCCTATTGGGAGACCCAGCACCCGCCCCTGTTCCCTTCGGGCTGTTTGTTCTTTTGTGTACACATGTTGTTCATGTTGAATTGTTCTTTTGGTTCATGGTTTTCAGTTCTCCGAACATCCTTCGGATTGAATTTACCTTAGACCAATTTATAAGTTTTCTCCTTCCTGCTTTTGCACCAAAACTGAGGAGCCCGTGATGCACGGGAGGGTGTATAGGCAGAGGGGAGGGGTTACACTTTTTAAAGTGTAATACTTTGTGTGGCCTCCGGAGGCAGAAGCTATACACCCAATTGTCTGGGTCTCCCAATAGGAGCTAGAAGAAAAGGAATTTACGGTAAGTAAACAAAATTCCCTTCTTTCCGAGAGTCGTAGCTTTTTTATTTTTCCCGTCAATCTTGCTATAAGAAGGCTTGTTTTTTGCAGGACGTATTGGTCTTTTAAGTGAAACCATGAGTTTTACCATATATGGTACTGGAAAACAGCACAAAATTTCCACGTGCGGAAAAATTACAAAAAAGTGTGATTGGACAATGGTTTATGGGGTACTTTATTCACCGTGTTCACTGTATGGTAAAACTGATGGGTGGGTGTGATACTTCAGGTTGGTATGAGTTCGTTGATACCAAACATGTTTAGGTTTACTTTTATATAAGGGGTTAAAAAAAGGTTTGTCCAAAAAATTGGAGCACTTTCTGCAACTTGTAGTGTTCTCATTTTTCGGGATATGGGGCTCACTGATGGCTTATTTGTTTGCATTTGTAGCTGTACCATTTTTGCGCAGATGCTACGTTTTGACTCCCTGGTATTGCATTTTGCTGAAAATTTGCGAAGACCAAAAAACGTAACTTTGCCAGTTGGATTTTTTTTTACGGCTACGCCATCTACCGATCTAATTGATTCATTTTATATTTTGATAGACTGGGCATTTCTGAACTCTGCGATACCAAATGAGTGTATATTTTTTACTTTTTTAACCCTTTGATTTTTAGTGGGGCGAATGGAGAATGATTTAAACTTTTAGTTGTTTTTTTAATTCTATAAAACTTTTTTTTTACTTTTTTTATTTTAATAGTTTCTCTAGGGGTAAGGATTAGCCGTCTGATCGCTTGTTCATTTCTGCTGATCAGAGCGGCAGAGCTCTGATCAGCTGAAATGCTGCTGTCCTTTTAAAGCCAGCCGGCTGTAACAGGATGTGAGTCATGATAGCGACAGGAGTCATCACATAACCCTGTGCTACCATGGCAACCATCGGCTTCCTATGATAGCGTTACGGGGCCTCCTATGGCGGTGTAGAAAGGCAATTGGAATAGTCATGGGCCCTCGTGTGGATTTCCACAGACCTGCGTGTTTTTGGGGTTAATAAAGGAGTGAAATAGGGTATTGTTTTTATCTTATTTTGTGTTTGTGTTTATTTCTTTTCACTTCCAGATTAGTGATGGGGGTAGGGTTTTCATAGACCCTGCCATTACTAATCTAGAGCTTAGTGGCAGCTGTGAGCTGTTATTAATCCCTTATTAGCCTGATTGCCACCGCACCAGTGCAATCGGGAAGAGCCGGGTAAAGTGCCAGGATTGTCAAATATAATGGATGTGACAATCCTGGGTGGCTGTGGGCTGCTATTGTTATAACGCGCCTGCTTTAATCTTATTTTATTTAATTTCCCTTTATTTATTTTTTATTTCCAAAGGTTCCGGATCATTATCCGGAGTTCCCTGAGAACTCCAGGCCCGGGTCCGGTACTCGGGTATTTTTAAAATCGCTCGGATCCTAAATTTTACAGTCCGGGTCTGTCCATCACTAATCAATAGACAAACAAAAAAGTACATGGTGTTTATGTAGTTGTGTAAACAGAAATATGATATTCAAAATTAAAAATGACATGCCATAAGGCAAGCAAAATCAAGAAATGCAAAAAACTAAATTATTGAGTAAATGTAGTAAATATTAGTTGTATCCAAACTGTAATTAAATTGTTGTACAATGTTTTTCTCCACTTTTCTTAGATAATAATCTTTTTTCTTATTTTCTCATAGGCACTTCATTCAGGGAAAATACCCAATCAAAGTCAACATCTAAGTCAATGAGCGGGTCGAGTGAAGTACCTCAAAATTTGCAGACCACCACAGGTATGGCTTTAGCATATACAGATCTCTAAATTATGGATAAAAAAACTATTAAAAATAATTTTAACACAAACAGTCCCATTCTCACACCACATAAAAATACCCAATTAAAGAAAGCAGCCAAAGCTCTCATTGAGCCCAATAGGAGTCCTTGTGTCCAATCTATAAATAAAGTGACTCAAGTTGCGCAAGGGCCTTAAATAGGTTACCACCTCTAACCTCTGATCTATGGCCTTTATAATTAATTTGCTTTACAATTGGAAATTTTTTGGTAGGGATTTTAGGTGTTCCATCTCATGCAGAGTCTTTGTTTTCTCAATGTCCCTGATGCGCTCACGGACTCCCACCTTTAACCCCCTAACCCCTGGACGATTTTTCCGTTTTTGTTTTTTGCTCCCCTTTTTCCGAGAGTCGTAACTTTTTTATTTTTCCCGTCAATCTTGCCATAAGAGGGCTTGTTATTTGCGGGACGTATTGGTCTTTTAAGTGAAACCATGAGTTTTAACATATATGGTACTGGAAAACCGCAAAAAATGTCCACGTGCGGAAAAATTCCAAAAAAGTGTGATTGGACAATGGTTTATGGGGTGCTTTATTCACCGTGTTCACTTTATGGTAAAACTGATGGGTGGGTGTGATACTTCAGGTTGGTATGAGTTCGTTAATACCAAACATGTTTAGGTTTACTTTTATATAAGGGGTTAAAGAAAGATTTGTCCAAAAAATTGGAGCACTTTCAGCGCCATTTTCTGCAACTTATAGTGTTCTCATTTTTCGGGATGTGGGGCTCACTGATAGCTTATTTGTTTGCATTTTTAGCCGAACCATTTTTGCGCAGACGCTACGTTTTGACTCCCTGGTATTGCATTTTGCTCAAAATTTGCGAAGACCAAAAAACTTAACTTTGCCGGTTGTAATTTTTTTTTACGGCTACGCCGTCTACCGATCATATTAGTTCATTTTATATTTTGATAGACTGGGCATTTCTGAACTCTGTGATACCAAATGAGTTGGTATGAGGCGGGGCTCGGCGGCTCTGCTCTGTGTGGGGCTGCTCAGCTCTGTGCGTCTCGGCTCTGTGCGGCAGGCAATGAGGCACGGGCCATTCTGAATATGGCGGTGAGCGCTTTAAATAATGGCGCCTAAAGTCGGCGCATGCGCAGATGGAGCTCTCGGCTTAATCTTTCATCTGCGCATGTGTGGCACCACTGAGGCTTCAGTCGCCACAGAGGTACTGCACCTCATCCAGAGGTGTGGTATTCCATCTTGAGTATGAAGGAGGTCATCCACTGGTTCACACAAAAGCACAACACCCTGATTCAGCAACACCTCATCAGAAATGGCAAGGGAGTGCTGTACCTGAAGCCAGGCTGAAAGGGTGGAGTCTTAGGAGTGGGAAAACAGTAGTAAAGTGGGAACAGGAATGTGAGTGTGGAGAGGGAAGGAGAAGTAGAGGAGTGAAGAGACCTTTGGTCTGGAGCTGGTTCACCTCGACCCAGGGCCAGACAGAAGGGGTCCCAGGGACCACGGGAAGTGCACCAGCCACCTGTGGCCATGTTCCACATACAGCAACCAAGTGGAGGAACTTGGCCGCATATCGGGGACTGGTCCCTAGGCTACAGGAGAAGAACCTACGTACTCCGCTAGTAAAACCAACGGCTGAGGTGACTGCAAGCACATAGGCCACATCCATACACGAGTTCACTGGAAGGTGACTTTACAGGGCCAAGGGATAGAGCTTCACACCGCCCAAAAGGGCTCGCGTGCACTGGCACAGGGCTCTGTGTACGAAGGCGCAAAAGCAGGAGGGAGAAGCAAGCACAGGAAGGCGACCAGGAAAGGGACAAATAAAGAATTGCTCCGGACTCGACCTCCGAACTACCCGAGATCGGCTGGAGCCCTTCACAGTGATACCCAGCACTCTAAAGGCGATCACTGGCTAGTAGTGTTACCTTGGAACCTGCTACAGTGAGTAAACATCTTGAGACTGCATTCCTGTGTCGCTCCGTTATTCACCTGCGCCTCCGGCTCTGCAAACCACCACCATCATAGACTACTACCACCACCATTCGCCCCAGGGCCCAGCTCTACCTGTGGACAGCTATACCAATAAAGCTACATCACCAACTGACCCCGGGGTCCCATCCGCAGCGTCGGCTATCTCTGGCCGAATACCACAGGTGCCATCACGAACTACCATCCCCATCATTCATCATCATCTCTTTCATCTTTATTAAATGACACCGCCGGGGTCATGGAACCGGGCCTTGCCACCGTGGCGTCCCAGCAGCAGAAACGTGGCCTGGTAACAGTGCCCCACGGCCCCGGTTTGTGCGTCACATGCGACGACTCCGGCCACCATTATTTGAGGCCCTCACCGCCATCTTCATAATGGCCAGTGCCTTATCCTCCACACAGAGCAGCGCCCGCAGTGGGTCCCCTCTGTACCACTCACAGCATCAAAGGACTCCAGTATCACCCCTGTCACCTGTGATCCCTGCTCCTCTGCCGCTCTCCTCCTTGGTAAGACACCATCGAATTATAAAACGGACACCATATGGGGTTTTTTCCCTCCAAATTTGGGATGCATCTTATAATCTGGTGCGTCTTATAAAACGAAAAATACGGTATACAGCAAAGTCTTGCATTGGAACTGTTTTTCATTTGGAACTGGAGGTACACTTTAAGATATTTTGGTTGCGATTCATCTAGAATGGCGTTCACACTGGTCTAATTAGGGGGCATGAAGAGTCAGATGCTCCTAATTCATGAAAAGGTTAAACTGGTGTGATCAGAGACAACTGTAAGGCAAGGTTCACACTGTGTTTGTGCTCACTGACGGCATACCCTCCAGAGGTATGTGCCTGATTTTGGCCACAGTCAGGATGGATGTCAAGGCATTCGTCTGCTGTAACGGCTCACTATCAATATGATCGCATATTGACTCTACACCCACCTTTTTTTTTTTAACAAAACATGACTTGCAGAATATGGCGACAGAAGCCAAATTGTTTTTGTAAAAATTTTTTGAGCAGTAAATTAAAAAATAAATATATAAATTTGACATCCCATAATCATGACTCTTAGAAAAAGTTAAAAGATCGCTACCAGATAACCAAAAAGTGACCAGTGCTATTACAAACAAGTAAAAAATTAAAGTGACATTACTGGCGTTTTTTTTTTCACCATTTCCACTTATTTGGTAAAATAAATGGTGTCATGCAAAAATAGCAAGCCCTCTTGCTTCTAATACTAAAAAAGTTATGGCTCCCAGTAGGAGAGGAAAAAAAATGACAGTATTCTGGGAAAAAGTTCTATGTCTGCGTCATTACAACCTCATGCTCAGGGATTGTTACGCCACAAATGTCCTGTCCATAGTCAAAGCAATCTGATGTACACCGTACACAAGTATTGGTGCTCAACTCTAAATCATTAAATTCAGGTCTTTTATATGGTCCCACTGCCACAGGTATATAAATTCCAGCCTCTAAACATGCAATCTGTTCTGCAAATATTTGTGAAACAATAACAAATTCTAAAGAGCTTACTGGTCACTGATCATGGTGCTGTAATATGTTGTCACAAGTCATTTCATGAATGGCAAAACTGACCTGGTTTGGTGTTGAATAACTTGACTGGCCCTCAAAGAGTCCTAACCTCAACCCCATCAAACGCCTTTTGGCCTGAACTAGAGATTGCAAACCAGGTCCTCTCGTCCATCATCAGTGGCTGACCTGATAAATCAACAAAGTCTGCATAAAAATACCTCAGAATTCGTTAGAAAGCCTTCCAAAAGAGTGTAAGCTGCAATATCAGCAAAGCGAAATGACCATGGATTTAGAATGAAATGTCATAAAAGCTCCTTCCAATGTAATGTGTAGACATCACGATACTTTCTTCATCGTTCCTTATGGGAGACCCAGACCATGGGTGTATAGCTTCTGCCTCCGGAGGACACACAAAGTACTACACTCAAACGTGTAGCTCCTCCCTCCGGGCTATATACACCCCCTGGATGACAATCTAACCAGTTCAATGCTTTGTGTTTCAGGAGGTCACACACACACATGCATTCTCTGATTTTTAATTTTTAAGATTTTTGATTTCAAAGATATGGAAGAAAAGCGGGTCCAGTCTGGACTCCCGGCATGTCCCTTCTCACCCCACTGTGTCGGCGGTGCTGTTAAGGTTGACTTTACAAGGCTGGAGCCTTCACATGCCGCGCTCCTTCACCATCCTCTGAGGCTCTGGCTTGAAGTGGGAGCCATCACGGTCCTCTCTGCTTTGCAGGAGACCGGTCTCCATCCGCAGCCCTGTCAGGATTCTGCCGGACGGAGCGCTTAACCCCCCCCAGGGACATGGCCCTGCGTCTCAAAAGCTAAGTATTGAGACGTTTCTCAGGGGTCCCGGGTACATTTATTATGGGGAGAGTGTGTCTTTTGACTTTGCTGTAAATTCCGGCCGGTTCTCTGGGTTTTTCCTGAGAACCGCGCCGAGGGTGCCTGCTCGTCGGCCGCATGTAAAAATCTAGGCCCCGGCTTCAGTTGCGGCCTAGTTTCGGTTTCAGCTTCCCCTGCATGTCATTCATGCAGGGGAACAGTGTGGCTCCGCCCACCGGCCGTTCAGCAGAGGGGAGGACACTCCTCTCTGAGGAGATGTTTCCCTCCCCTGTATCTCTCCTTGGCCCTCCGGTTTCCCGCTCTTGGGCTAATCCCCTCCCCCCCTCCTCACTCCAGCTCCATTTTATCAGCGTTCTCACACTGATCGGCGCTGGCTGCTGCAGCTGCTGCATCCTGGAAAGCGCTTCACTGGGGGTCCGAGCTGTGGAATCCGGAGGGCACACACGGTCTGGTAAGCCACAACCTCTGGTTGTGGGCTTTATTATACACTCTCAGGGGGTCATTCTACAGGAGTGTATTCTTTACTGCAGAGCCTCCACCTCAGCAGCATGTCTGTCACTAGGAGCAAGTCTGCTAAGCTGTACGCTATATGACTGCATGTAAGCTCATTCTGCAAGAACCGAGCACTTATCCACACTGTGATGCCTGCTCTAACATGGTGGTGCCTCAGCCTGGAGCCTCTTCAGGGGTCCCTCCGGCTGCTCCGGCCCCGGTGGCTGAACCCCCGGCTTGGGTAGCATCTTTTTCCAGAGCTATCTCCCAGTCTTTTGCCGACTCCATGGTACAGCTGTCCCGGACTCTGCTGACCATGAATCAGCCCCCTTCTCAGGGCGCCTCTGCTGCTCCGAGCTCTGCAGAGCTCTCAGAGCATGTTTTAGGACCCCGTCCTCCTAAACGGAGACGCAGGAACCCTTCTCCTTCCTCGTCCCACGGCTCTGATTCACGAGCTGAATTGCAGGGCGAGGAGGATACTTTTACTGTGGGCTCAGACGCTACCTCTATGTACCCCATTGACTTATCTGAGGGTGATGCGGATGTTAGTGACTTGATTGCATCCATTAACTCCGTACTGAACCTCAGTCCCCCAGTGTCAGAGGAACAAGCCTCTCTGGTAGAAATACACCAGTTTACCTCTCCTAAGAGAGCTAGGAGTACGTTTTTTAACCACTCCAGTTTTCAGGCCACTGTTACCAAGCCCAGGGCCTGTCCTGACAAACGCTTCCCAAAGCGTAGTTCTGATGACCGTTTTCCCTTTCCACCAGAGGTGGTTAAGGAGTGGGCTCAGTCCCCAAAGGTAGACCCTCCGGTGTCTAGAATCTCAGCCCGGACAGTCGTATCTGTGGCCGATGGCACCTCTCTTAAGGATCCCACTGACCGCCAGGTTGACCTTCTGGCCAAATCTGTATATGAGGCGGCAGGAGCCTCGTTCTCCCCGTCTTTTGCAGCAGTGTGGGCTCTTAAGGCAGTCTCTGCCTCTCTGGCGGAGATACATTCCCTCGCCAGGGACTCTATACCCGAGATGGTTGCCTTAACTTCCCAGGCTTCGGCTTTTTCGTCCTACGCCATGTCTGCCATTCTGGAGGCTTCTCACCGCACGGCGGTGGCTTCCGCTAATTCTCTCGCGATCCGCAGGATTTTGTGGCTTCGAGAGTGGAAAGCAGACGCTTCTTCTAAGAAGTACCTTGCTGGGCTCCCCTTTGCTGGGTCCCGGCTGTTCGGTGAACAACTGGATGAAATTATTAAGGAAGCTACTGGCGGGAAGAGTACTTCCTTGCCACAAACTAAAACCAGGAAACCTGTCCAGGGCAGGAACCAGTCGAGGTTTCGTTCCTTTCGTTCCTCTAACTGGTCGTCCTCTAAGCCCTCAGCCTCGTCCACTAACTCAGCCAAGGATCGTAAACCCAACTGGCGCGCGAAGCCGCGTCCTCAGAAGAACGGAGGAGCCGCTGCCACTAAGGCAGCCTCCTCTTGACTATCTGGCTGCGCCAGCAACGTCCTTGGTCGGTGGCAGGCTCTCCCTCTTTGGCGACGTGTGGTTTCAGCACGTCTCCGATCAGTGGGTGCGGGATATCATCTCCCACGGCTACAGGATAGAATTTTCTTCCAGCCCGCCAAACAGATTTTTTCTGTCCATTCCCCCCTGCTCCAAAGCCGCCGCCTTCTCACAGGCCGTGGCATCCTTGCAGGCCAACGGTGTAATTGTTCCGGTTCCCGCCCGGGAACGGTTCAGAGGTTTCTACTCAAACCTCTTCCTAGTCCCCAAGAAGGACGGTTCCTTCCGGCCCATCCTGGATCTCAAGCTTCTCAACAAGCATGTTCAGGTGCGGCGCTTTCGCATGGAATCTCTGAGATCAGTCATTGCCTCAATGACCCAAGGAGATTTTCTAGCATCCATCGACATCAGAGATGCCTATCTGCATGTGCCTATTGCGGTTTCACACCAACGTTGGCTACGCTTTGCAGTCGGAGAGGAACATTTCCAATTCGTGGCTCTCCCCTTCGGGTTAGCCACGGCCCCTCGTGTTTTCACCAAGGTCATGGCAGCAGTGGTTGCGGTCCTGCATCTCCAGGGGTTGGCAGTAATCCCCTACCTGGACGACCTTCTAGTCAAGGCCTCATGCAGTGCAGACTGCCAGCGGAGCGTCTCGCTCACTCTCGACACGCTTGTTCAATTCGGGTGGCTTGTCAATCTGCCCAAGTCCACTTTGACCCCGACCCAGGAACTTACGTACCTAGGGATGCAATTCGAGACTCTGCCGGCACTTGTGAAGCTGCCCTTAGTCAAACAGCAGTCCCTTCATCTGGCGGTGCGCTCTCTGTTGAAGCCCCGCCGTCATTCCATCAGGCACCTCATGCAGGTGCTGGGTCAGATGGTGGCGTCAATGGAAGCGGTTCCCTTTGCCCAGTTCCATCTGCGTCCCCTGCAGCTGGACATTCTCCGCTGTTGGGACAAGCGGACCTCTTCCTTGCACAGGCTAGTGGCTCTGTCGCCGCAGACCAGGAGCTCTCTTCAGTGGTGGCTTCGGCCCCTCTCTCTGTCACAGGGACGCTCCTTCCTGACTCCGTCCTGGGTGATCCTCACCACGGATGCCAGCCTCTCCGGCTGGGGAGCAGTATTTCTCCACCACCGAGCACAGGGCACTTGGACTCCGTCCGAATCAGCCCTCTCGATCAATGTGCTGGAAATCAGGGCTGTTCTTCTAGCTCTCGTAGCCTTTCACCACCTGTTGGCGGGCAAGCACATTCGAGTCCAGTCGGACAACGCGACAGCGGTTGCCTACATCAATCACCAGGGCGGGACTCGCAGCCGCCTGGCGATGTTGGAGGTTCAACGAATCCTTCAGTGGACGGAGGACTCCAAGTCCACCATATCCGCAGTCCACATCCCAGGCGTAGAAAACTGGGAGGCCGATTATCTCAGCCGTCAAACCGTGGACAGCGGCGAGTGGGCCCTGCATCCGGCAGTGTTCAGGTCAATCTGCCGCAAGTGGGGCACTCCGGAAGTGGATCTAATGGCATCCCGGCACAACAACAAGGTTCCGGTTTACGTGGCTCGCTCCCACGATCCTCAGGCCTTCGCAGCGGACGCGCTGGTTCAAGATTGGTCCCAGTTCCGTCTGGCCTATGTGTTTCCTCCTCTAGCGCTCTTGCCCAGGGTTCTGCGCAAGATCAGAATGGAGGGCCGTCGGGTCATAATCATTGCTCCAGACTGGCCCAGGCGAGCTTGGTACCCAGACCTGCTCCGTCTGTCCGTAGAAATGCCGTGGCATCTCCCGGACCGCCCAGACCTTCTCTCTCAAGGTCCGTTTTTCCGCCAGAATTCTGCGGCTCTCAGATTGACGGCGTGGCTCTTGAGTCCTGGATCCTGACGGCTTCAGGCATTCCTTCTGAGGTCATCTCCACTATGACTCAGGCTCGGAAGTCTTCCTCGGCCAAGATTTACCACAGGACTTGGAAGATTTTCCTGTCCTGGTGTCGCTTTTCCGGCCATGCTCCTTGGCCGTTCTCCTTGCCGACCATCCTGTCCTTTCTACAGTCCGGTCTGCAGCTAGGACTGTCCCTCAATTCCCTCAAGGGACAGGTGTCGGCTCTGTCGGTATTATTCCAGCGGCGTATCGCCCGACTGGCTCAGGTGCGCACCTTCATGCAGGGCGCATCTCACCTCATTCCTCCTTACCGGCGGCCTTTGGATCCCTGGGATCTTAATCTGGTCCTCACGGCCTTACAGAAACCCCCCTTTGAGCCTCTTAGGGAGGTTCCTTTGTTTAGACTTTCACAGAAAGTGGTTTTTCTAGTAGCCATAACTTCTCTCAGGAGAGTCTCTGATTTGGCTGCGCTCTCTTCGGAGTCACCTTTTTTAGTGTTTCACCAAGACAAGGTGGTTCTCCGTCCGACTCCGGATTTTCTCCCTAAGGTGGTGTCTTCTTTCCACCTTAACCAGGACATTTAGTTGCCTTCCCTTTGTCCGGCCCCTGTGCATCGCTTTGAGAAGGCGTTGCATACCTTGGATTTGGTGCGGGCGCTCCGAATCTATGTGTCACGCACCGCCGCTTTTAGGTGGTGCACCTCACTTTTTGTGCTAACCACGGGTCAGCGCAAGGGTCTCTCGGCTTCTAAACCGACCCTAGCTCATTGGATTAGGTCGGCCATCTCCGATGCCTACCAGTGTTCTCAGGTGCCCCCACCGCCAGGGATTAAGGCGCACTCGACCAGAGCTGTCGGTGCCTCCTGGGCTTTCAGGCACCAGGCTACGGCTCAGCAGGTTTGTCAGGCTGCCACTTGGTCTAGTCTGCACACCTTTTCGAAGCACTACCAAGTGCATGCTCATGCTTCGGCAGATGCGAGTTTGGGCAGACGCATCCTTCAGGCGGCTGTCGCCCATTTGTGAAGTTAGGTTTTGCCTACTTCTCAGTTTGGTTTATTTCCCACCCATGGACTGCTTTGAGACGTCCCATGGTCTGGGTCTCCCATAAGGAACGATGAAGAAAAAGAGAATTTTGTTTACTTACCGTAAATTCTTTTTCTTATAGTTCCGACATGGGAGACCCAGCACCCTCCCTGTTGCCTGTTGGCAGTTCTTGTTCCGTGTGTTTCACCGGCTGTTGTTGTAGACAGAGGTTCCGGTTTTTCCGAGTTTTACTCTATCTCTACTTATGGGTGGATGTCCTCCTTCAGCTTTTGCACTGAACTGGTTAGATTGTCATCCAGGGGGTGTATATAGCCCGGAGGGAGGAGCTACACGTTTGAGTGTAGTACTTTGTGTGTCCTCCGGAGGCAGAAGCTATACACCCATGGTCTGGGTCTCCCATGTCGGAACTATAAGAAAAAGAATTTACGGTAAGTAAACAAAATTCTCTTTTTCTTTGTCGCTCTATTGGGAGACCCAGACAATTGGGTGTATAGCTACTGCCTCCGGAGGCCACACAAAGTATTACACTTAAAAGTGTAAGGCCCCTCCCCTACTGCCTATACACCCCCCGTGGGATCACGGGCTCCTCAGTTTTCATGCTTTGTGCGAAGGAGGCTAACATCCACGCATAGCTCCACTGTTTAGTCAGCAGCAGCTGCTGACTTTGTCGGATGGAAGAAAAGAGGGCCCATACTAGGGCCCCCAGCATGCTCCCTTCTCACCCCACTTTTGTTGGCGGTGTTTGTTAAGGTTGAGGTACCCATTGCGGGTACGGAGGCTGGAGCCGACATGCTGCTTTCCTTCCCCATCCCCTTAGGGCTCTGGGTGAAGTGGGATCCTATCGGTCTCCAAGTACAGGAGACCGTGCTCCGTCCACAACCCCTGGGAATCTGCTGGACATGGAGCTGAGTATCGTCAGGGACAGGGCCCTGCTACATTAAGGTACTCTGGGTCCCCGTACAGATCGCGCACACACACCAGCATTGCTGGGTGTGTTAGTGCGCCGGGGACAGCAGCGCGGCGCGCTGGTGCTTTACTCACTGCAGCTTTGCTGAGTGAGTTTCTGTATTAGGAACTGCCGCGCCGGCCGCGGCTGGCGGTTTTTTACACTGCGGCGCGGCTGGGACGTGTGGTGCGCCGGGGACTTCCGCGCTGGCCGTGCTTATACGACGGCCGCGCTTATAAATCGAGTCCCCGGCTTTTGCGGCCTAGTTCCGTTTCGTTCCCGCCCCCAGGCCTGCCAGTCAGGGGAAGGGCGGGACGCTGGTCAGAACGTCAGCGCCGAGGGCTGGAGTCTGCTTAGCATACTCCAACCCCCCTCACTAGGCACAGTGGGACGCTAGTTTCCCGCACTTTGTCTGGGGCACGCCCACGGCCCGCCCCTCTTCACAGGACGCCGGCAGCCATTCCTGTTTGCAGTCTGAGTGGAGAAGGGACACGAGCTCTGGGAGACCCAGGCACGGGATTCTGGCGGTCACACACCCGCTTTTCAGCGGGCGGTAAGCAGCCCTCGAGGGCTCACCCCACTAGTGCCGCAGTGTTCATTTGTACTTTATGCTTGTATGATACATTGCATTGTACGGTCGCTATTCTTGGCTATATACCCTCCTAGATTGCTAGACAACAGCATGTCGTCCGCAAAAAGCAAAGGGGCCAAGACACAGGCTTTCTATGCTACTTGTACCGCATGTAAGGCTGTTCTACCGGCAGGTGCCACTGACCCCCATTGTGTGCAATGTTCGGCCCCTGTAGCACTTGCTCTGCCGGGGCCTCTGCTAGAGGTGGCCCAAGGAGAACCACCTGTGAACACTGTCCAGGTGACAGGGACGGAGTTTGCAGTTTTTGCTGATAGACTGTCGGTGACTATGTCTAAAATCCTTGAGACTTTGCAGTCCAGACCGGTAACTCAGACCATGGGCACTGTTGATTCAATGCTCCCTGGTTCCCCTCTTTTGGAACACATCCGTGCTCCGGGGGGGTCCCATGCATCCCGGGGTGATGGCTCTGACACGGACGACAGTCCCAGACAGCCTAAGCGAGCTCGCTATGAGCGACCCTCGACTTCATCACACTGGTCAGGGTCCCAGCAGGAAGGCTCTCTGTTTGATGAGACAGAGGTTGCTGATCAGGATTCTGATCCTGAGACCGCTCTCAATCTGGATACACCTGATGGGGACGCAATGGTGAACGATCTCATAGCGTCCATCAATAAAATGTTGGATATTTCTCCCACAGCTCCTCCAGTGGAGGAGTCAGCTTCACAGCAGGAGAAATTCCATTTCAGGTATCCTAAGCGTAAATTGAGTACTTTTCTGGACCACTCTGACTTTAGAGAGTCAGTCCAGAAACACCACGCTTATCCAGATAAGCGTTTCTCCAAACGTCTTAAGGATACACGTTATCCCTTTCCCCCTGACGTGGTCAAAGGCTGGACCCAGTGTCCAAAGGTGGATCCCCCAATCTCCAGGCTTGCGGCTAGATCCATAGTTGCAGTGGAAGATGGGGCTTCACTTAAAGACGCCACTGACAGACAGATGGAGCTCTGGTTGAAATCCATCTATGAAGCTATCGGCGCGTCGTTTGCTCCAGCATTCGCAGCCGTATGGGCACTCCAAGCTATTTCAGCTGGTTTGGCGCAGATTGACACTGTCACACGTACATCTGTTCCGCAAGTAGCGTCCTTAACCTCTCAAATGTCTGCATTTGCGTCTTACGCTATTAATGCTGTCCTGGACTCTACAAGCCGTACGGCAGTGGCGTCCGCCAACTCCGTGGTTTTACGCAGAGCATTGTGGTTAAGGGAATGGAAGGCAGATTCTGCTTCCAAGAAGTGCTTAACCAGTTTGCCATTTTCTGGTGACAGACTGTTTGGTGAGAGATTGGATGAAATCATTAAACAGTCCAAGGGTAAGGATTCATCCTTACCTCAGCCCAGACCAAATAAACCCCAACAGAGGAAGGGACAGTCGAGGTTTCGGTCCTTTCGAGGCTCGGGCAGGTCCCAATTCTCCTCGTCCAAAAGGACTCAAAAGGATGAGAGGAGCTCAGATTCTTGGCGGGCCCAGTCACGCCCAAAGAAAGCAGCCGGAGGAACCGCTACCAAAGCGGCTTCCTCATGACTTTCGGCCTCCTCTCTCCGCATCCTCGGTCGGTGGCAGGCTCTCCCGCTTTGGCGACATTTGGCTGCCACATGTCAAGGACCGTTGGGTGAGAGACATTCTGTCTCACGGGTACAGGATAGAGTTCAGTTCTCGTCCTCCAACTCGATTCTTCAGAACTTCTCCGCCTCCCGGCTGAGCCAATGCTCTTCTGCAGGCGGTGTGCTCTTTAAAGGCAGAAGGAGTGGTGATCCCTGTGGAGCTTTAAAGGCAGAAGGAGTGGAGCTCCTTCAGGAGCAAGGTCACGGTTTTTACTCCAATTTGTTTGTGGTGCCAAAAAAGGACGGGTCTTTCCGTCCTGTTCTGGACCTAAAACTGCTCAACAAGCATGTGAAAACCAGGCGGTTCCGGATGGAATCCCTCCGCTCCGTCATCGCCTCAATGTCTCAAGGAGATTTCCTAGCATCAATAGACATCAAGGATGCTTATCTCCACGTGCCGATTGCTCCAGAACACCAGCGTTTTCTACGCTTCGTTATAGGAGACGAACACCTTCAGTTCGTAGCCCTGCCTTTCGGTCTGGCGACAGCCCCAAGGGTCTTCACCAAGGTCATGGCAGCAGTAGTAGCAGTCCTGCACTCTCAGGGTCACTCTGTGATCCCTTACTTGGACGATCTACTTGTCAAGGCACCCTCTCAAGAGGCATGCCAACACAGCCTGAACGTTGCGCTGGAGACTCTCCAGAGTTTCGGGTGGATCATCAACTTTTCAAAGTCAAATCTGACCCCAACCCAATCGATAACATACCTTGGCATGGAGTTTCATACTCTATCAGCGATAGTGATGCTTCCGCTGGACAAACAGCGTTCACTACAGACAGGGGTGCAATCTCTCCTTCAGGGCCAGTCGCATCCCTTGAGACGCCTCATGCACTTCTTGGGGAAGATGGTAGCAGCAATGGAGGCAGTCCCTTTCACGCAGTTTCATCTGCGTCCATTACAATGGGACATTCTCCGCCAATGGGACGGGAAGTCGAAGTCCCTAGACAGGAACGTCTCCCTTTCTCAGGCGGCCAAGGATTCTCTTCAGTGGTGGCTTCTTCCCACCTCATTGTCAATAGGAAAGTCTTTCCTACCCCCATCCTGGGCGGTGGTCACAACGGACGCGAGTCTATCAGGGTGGGGAGCAGTTTTTCTCCACCACAGGGCTCAAGGTACGTGGACTCAGCAAGAGTCCACCCTTCAGATCAATGTTCTGGAAATCAGAGCAGTGTATCTTGCCCTACAAGCCTTCCAGCAGTGGCTAGAAGGCAAGCAGATCCGAATTCAGTCGGACAACTCCACAGCGGTGGCATACATCAACCACCAAGGAGGGACACGCAGTCGGCAAGCCTTCCAGGAAGTCCGGCGGATTCTGACGTGGGTGGAAGACACGGCATCCACCATATCCGCAGTTCACATCCCGGGCGTAGAAAACTGGGAAGCAGACTTCCTCAGTCGCCAGGGTATGGACGCAGGGGAATGGTCTCTTCACCCGGACGTGTTTCAGGAAATTTGTCGCCGCTGGGGGAGGCCGGACGTCGACCTAATGGCGTCCCGGCACAACAACAAGGTCCCGGCCTTCATGGCACGGTCTCACGATCTCAGAGCTCTGGCGGCGGACGCCTTAGTTCAAGATTGGTCGCAGTTCCGGCTGCCTTATGTGTTCCCACCTCTGGCGCTGTTGCCCAGAGTGCTACGCAAGATCAGGTCCGACTGCCGCCGCGCCATCCTCGTCGCTCCAGACTGGCCAAGGAGGTCGTGGTACCCGGATCTGTGGCATCTCACGGTAGGACAACCGTGGGCAATACCAGACCGGCCAGACTTGCTGTCTCAAGGGCCGTTTTTCCATCAGAATTCTGCGGCCCTGAGCCTGACTGTGTGGCCATTGAGTCCTGGATCCTAGCGTCTTCAGGATTATCTCAAGAGGTCATTGCCACCATGAGACAGGCTAGGAAACTATCCTCTGCCAAGATCTACCACAGGACGTGGAAGATATTCTTAACTTGGTGCTCTGCTCAGGAAGTTTCCCCCTGGCCATTTGCTTTGCCTACGTTTCTTTCCTTCCTGCAATCCGGGTTGGAAAAAGGTCTGTCGCTCGGCTCCCTTAAGGGACAAGTCTCTGCGCTATCTGTATTTTTTCAGAAGCGCCTAGCACGACTTCCTCAGGTACGCACGTTCCTGCAAGGGGTTTGTCATATCGTCCCTCCTTACAAGCCCTGGGATCTGGGATCTGAACAGGGTTCTAATTGCTCTCCAGAAGCCGCCTTTCGAGCCTTTGAGGGATGTTTCCCTGTCTCGCCTTTCACAGAAAGTGGCCTTTCTAGTAGCGGTCACGTCTCTTCAGAGAGTGTCCGAGCTAGCAGCGCTGTCATGCAAATCTCCCTTCCTGGTGTTTCACCAGGACAAGGTGGTTCTGCGCCCGATTCCGGAGTTTCTCCCTAAGGTGGTATCCCCCTTTCATCTCAATCAGGATATCTCCTTACCTTCTTTGTGTCCTCGTCCAGTTCATCAATGTGAAAAGGATTTGCATTTGTTGGATCTGGTGAGAGCACTCAGAATCTACATTTCTCGTACGGCGCCCCTGCGCCGCTCGGATGCACTCTTTGTCCTTGTCGCCGGCCAGCGTAAAGGGTCGCAGGCTTCCAAATCCACCCTGGCTCGGTGGATCAAGGAACCAATTCTTGAAGGCTACCGTTCTGCGGGGCTTCCGGTTCCCTCAGGGCTGAAGGCCCATTCTACCAGAGCCGTGGGTGCGTCCTGGGCATTACGGCACCAGGCTACGGCTCAGCAAGTGTGCCAGGCGGCTACCTGGTCGAGTCTGCACACTTTTACCAAGCATTATCAGGTGCATACCTATGCTTCGGCGGACGCCAGCCTAGGTAGACAAGTCCTTCAGGCGGCGATTGCTCACCTGTAGAAAAGGGCCGTTTTTATGGCCCTATCACGAGGTATTATTTTACCCACCCAGGGATTGCTTTTGGACATCCCAATTGTCTGGGTCTCCCAATAGAGCGACAAAGAAGAAGGGAATTTTGTTTACTTACCGTAAATTCCTTTTCTTCTAGCTCTAATTGGGAGACCCAGCACCCGCCCCTGTTTTTTTGTATACACATGTTGTTCATGTTGAATGGTTTCAGTTCTCCGATATTCCTTCGGATTGAATTTGCTTAAACCAGTTTATTGGCTTTCCTCCTTCTTGCTTTTGCACTAAAACTGAGGAGCCCGTGATCCCACGGGGGGTGTATAGGCAGTAGGGGAGGGGCCTTACACTTTTAAGTGTAATACTTTGTGTGGCCTCCGGAGGCAGTAGCTATACACCCAATTGTCTGGGTCTCCCAATTAGAGCTAGAAGAAAAGGAATTTACGGTAAGTAAACAAAATTCCCTTCTTTGTCAATATAGTGTGTAATAGGTTCTGCTTCTTCCAATGGTGAGAATTGGAGTTTGCTCCTTTGCTGATGTGTAACTATGTGCGTGAGATTTCTAATCAATCGGTTTTGGTATAAATTTCAGCAAACCCCAAAAAGAAGACGGTCAAAATGAGAAATCGGGAGACAGTCCATCCCTGTCAGAAGCCAAGGTAAGCACTAAATATAGCTGTCATTTCGGTAGCTTTATTATTATAAGGCTCTGTCTGTGGTGTAACCCTTACCTCTGGAGTTATGGTATTTGTTACTGCAAAAGCTACAGATACCTGAACTCAGACGGGTTCTTGGGTAATCTGAAAATACCAAGTTTTTACCCAATCTTCAACTCTTTCAGAAATAGAAAGTAAAGGAGGATCTGTGCCGCCCCCATGCCAGAAGCCAAGCTGCTCGGATCAGGATCCGCGGTGGCTCGAGGGGTCTCCGGACCCGGGGTCGTGCTGCCACTCAAATGAAGGGGGTATTTACATGGGATTGTGTTAGAGTTCGTGACGCCACCCGTGGTATGTAGTAATTTGGAGTACCACCACTGCAGTTGGGAGTACCCGGGGGTGATGGAATGGGGCAGCCAGGTGTTAGAACCCTCCATGGGTAGGGGGATGCCCCGGGACTCGGTAATGGCGAGGGGGGAGTGTCGTTGGGTGCGAAGGGGGTCACTTGCGTACTCAGTCCATTAAGCTGACACCAACAACTGGATAAACCAAAGTTCTGGATACCGTTGCCGCTGAGGGGAGCTAGTTCGGGTCCCGTCCCCAATGGTGCTGCCTGGCGATCCGTGACCTGCCTCCTGGCACTAAGTTTACTTCTCTGTTGGTCCCGGTAGTATGGAACTTGCCAGCTCCCGCTCCCCACTGTGGCTAAGTGTGGGAGCTTGCTCTCAGGGTTCACGCTTGGGATTTTCTGTTTTAGTGGAAAGTGCTATCCCACTCGTTGCGCTAGTACCCCGATTTTGGAGCGGGTGGAGAGCGGATCTTGAAGGCTCCATTCTCGTCGGGTAAATTGCCAAGTTGCCTGAAGCTACTCCCTGACCTAGGGTCCATGTACCCCGTCTTGTCCTGGTCCCAGCCCGGTGATGGTGCAAGGCCGCCGGCTATCCTCCTCGACAGTTCCGTGCCCCTTGCCATGATCCCCTAGCCCAGACCACCGTCTGCTACCTAGATAGTTTCCTAGGAGCCCGGCTCCTGACCTCCTCTCTCCTTCACTTCCAACACACCTCTCTCCACTCCTGACACTCCTGTCCTCCTCTAACCAACCCCCCAAGTGGGCGACCCTATTCCACTCCGGCAGTCCACTGGTGTGTCTGGTGGTTGTGGTGCAGAGTGTACGTAGGATTTAATTAGCTGATGTAGGCAACACCATGTAGTTGGGGACCCATAACCAAGAAGGAGGTGGATATTGCACAGGAGGGCAGATAGTGCAATACCCTGTGACGACATGATAGTCCAGGGGCGTCACGGATCCAACATTTTTCCAAAAAGACGTGTTTACTAGAATTTCTGTTTTGGATCTCCCAACTTTCCCTTTTAGGCTGGTGACTACTGCGATCCTCGCATGACACTCGGCTCACGCTGGCAGCACAGCGGGAGTCGAGTGTCACTGCGACTGAGGTCTGATCTTGCGATCGGACCAACAGCTGCGGGGGCGGGCCAACTCTGAGGAGGGGCGGGCCAGCACTGAAGAGGGTAGGGCCGACGCTGAAGAGGAGAGGGAGGGATTTATCTCCCTCTCTCCTCCTTTGCCGGCTATTCCCATTCTCGCTCTGCACCAATGTCCTGCGAGTGCAGTGTGATGTTTCTCTTGCTCCATAGACTTGAATGGGTGTGAGAGAAACAGACTTGCATTGCACCCACAGCATGCTGCAACTATTTTCTCCGTCCGATTAGGGCTGAGAAAATAATCGCTCATGGGTGCTGGCACATAGGTTAATATTGGTCCGAGTGGAATGCTATGTTTTATCGCATTCCACTCGCTCCGATTTTCATGCCGTGTGTCTTAGGCCTTAAGGCTGCTTTACACACAACGATATCGCTAGCGATCTCGTTAGCGATGTGACACGCCAGATCACAGATACGATTTGTCGAGATCACACATAGGTCGTTTTTTGTAACGCCGATCACATGTGCGATCTAGGCAAATCGTATCTGCGATCTGGCGTGTCACATCGCTAACGAGATCGCTAGCGATATCGTTGTGTGTAAAGCAGCCTTTAGTCATATAATTTGTAACATCACCGGACCACACAGCAGGTTCTTCACCTCTTATCTCTCTGTTCCAGAATAATACATCTCTCCAAGAACATTCCCATGTACCTGTACTGTTATTATGTACATATTCTCCTTGCAATTTGTAGTATGGACCGTCTGCAGGTGCAATTCGTAGAAATGGCAGCTTTTGTCCTTTAGGTCATGGACTGATTTGGACACAAATGAGACATTATTGAACAACACTTTACACAGTCTCTACCATTCTTTCCCAGTAAAATGTCTGGTAAAACCTCATTATACACATCTCAGCTGATGCAGAACCTCATTATACACAAACCTCACCTGATGAAGAACCTCATTATACACACCTCAGCTGCTGTATGATCTCATAATTCACCTCAGCTGCTAATGTTGCATTATACTGATAGAATGGCTTTCATACCTACACTATACCATTGCATGTGATGTGCAGACAGCAGTGATGCTATGTAACGTATGAGTAGAGATGAGCGGACCCAAACCTTAAAGTTTGGTATTGGTATGGAACATAGAATATACAAAAAAAACAATCAGTGTTTAAGTCGGGTGCTGTGCGTATGCTGAGCACCCAGTAAAACATTTCTGTGCTGAGGTACACTCAGTGCTCGGGTACGCTCAGAGCTCAGGTACTCTTAGTGCTCGGGTACGGTCGGTGCCCAGTCCTTTCTGAGCTGCTTGCAGTGTGTGAACGCCTTGTACTGGGGGTAACGACTTGCAGTGTGTGAACGCCTTGTACTGGGGGTAACGACCATGTGATCAGATGTAGTGCGGACCAAAAAAAACCTCCACCTACTCGCCCGAGGAAGTGATTTGTGTATGGTTGGCTGCATGTGGGCGGAGACTCAAATTACCAATCAGTGTATTTCAAATGAGGTTCAGGTGAAGTTTGGGTCCAGAACAGAACTTTTTCTAAAGTCCGGCTGATCCCGCCGAACCAAACTTTCATAGGTCTATAATCCATATGCTCTCTAGCAAACTACAGACGGACCCGGACATGAACTGGCTTAACCAGGGGGACATGTCTGGCAATGCAGGATCGGAGTCCCTGGTGGCGCAGTGTGTTACTGATGGTAGACTTTGTTTTGGGGGTCCCAGCTCTATGCAGGTCATTCACTAGGTCCTTCGTGTGGTTTTGGAATCACTGTTCTTGTGATCATTTTGACCCCACAGGGTGAGATCTTGCATGGAGCCCCAGATCGAAGGAGATTATCAGTGGTCTTGTATGTCTTCCATTTTCATATGATTTCTCCCACAGTTGGTTTCATCACACCAAGCTGCTTGCCTAGTGCAGATTGTCTTCCCAGCCTGGTGAAGGGCTACAATTTTTTTTTTCTGGTGTCCTTCGACAGTTCTTTGGTCTTCACCTTATT
The DNA here is from genome assembly GCF_048569485.1 of Anomaloglossus baeobatrachus. NCBI lineage: Eukaryota > Metazoa > Chordata > Amphibia > Anura > Aromobatidae > Anomaloglossus > Anomaloglossus baeobatrachus. Next base: position 302,283 of record NW_027441970.1, on the reverse strand, counting down.
GGAGTTTGGAGTGTGACTGTTTGCCGTTGTGGACAGGTATCTTTTGTACTGATAACTTCAAACAGGTGCTATTACTACAGGTAATGATTGGAGGACAGAGGAGCCTCTTAAGGCTGGGGCCACACTGGGCACTACTGCGATGCTCGCATGAGACTCTGCTCGCGCTGGCAGCACAGCAGCAGCCGAGTGTCATACGAGTGTGCCTGCATCTGAGGTCCGATCATGTGATAAGACCTCAGCTGCAGGAGGCGGGCTGGCACGGAGGAGGGGAGGGAGGGATTTCTCTCCCTCTCTCTCCTCCGTAGTCGGCTATTGCCATTCTCGCACTGCACTGGCAGTACACCGGTGTACCGCGAGTGCAGTGCGATTTTTCTCTCGCCCCATTCACCTGAATGGGTGCGAGAGAAAGAGTCTCAGCTTACAATCGCAGCATGCTGAGATTGTTTCCTCGGTCCGATTAGGGCTGAGAAAATAATCGCCCATGTGTGCTGACACACAGGCTAGAATTGGTCCGAGGGGAATGCGAATTTTATCGCACTCCACTCGCACCGATTTTCTCGCCGTGTGGCTTAGGCATAAAGAAGAAGTTACAGGTCTGTGAGAGCCAGAAATCTTGCATGTTTTTAGATGACTAAATACTTATTTTCCACCATAATTTACAAACAAAATCTTATCAAAACAGACAAGGTGATTTTCTGGATGTTTTCTCATTTTGTCTCATAGTTGTGGTCTACCTATGATGTCAATTACAGGCCTCTCTCATCTTTTTAAGTGGGAGAACCTGCACAATTGGTAATTAAATACTTTTTTTCCCCACTGTAGATACTATGTAAAGAGATAGATACTGTATAACGAGATAGACAGACATTTAGATAGATCATTATTATATATAGGGTTAGATAAATGGATAGCTAGATAAATAAATAATAGAAGGAGGATGAATAGATAGTTACAGGTCTAAGCATTTCAAGCAGATAGAGCTTCAAATAATGGCATGATTAAGAGCAGTCTAACAGCCCACATCTAGCCCACCCGTAGCGAGCACAAACACCGAGCAGCGCCGGCTGCCCCTGCACAGAGCAGCGCCCACAGCCCCAGCACTAGGCTGCAGTGAACATCTGGGCCTCCCCACCTCCTGTGACCCTGCTCCACCACTGCTGCCACCCCACCTCCCCGGTAAGACACCACCGGATTATTAAACAAACCCCATATATTTTCATCTTTATATTTGGGGTGCGTCTTATAAAATGAAAAATACGGTAGATAGAGGGAGAGCTAAATAGATGCTATAGAACGAGATAGACAGACAGATAGATAGAATAAAGGAGGATAGATAGAGATGGATAGATAAATAGATGGATAGATAGAGGGATACATAGATAGAAAAAAGGAGCATAGATGGATAGAAGAAAGGAGGATAGATAGCTAGTATATAAAGGGATAGATAGATTGAATAAAGGAGGATAGAGATATATAGATAGACAGATAATAGATGGATAGATAGATAAAGGGATAGAGGGTTAGATTATAGAAGAAAGGAGGATATATAGATAGATAATAGATAGTATATAAAGGGATAGATAGATAGATTGATAAATAGATGGAGGATAGATAGAGAGATGATAGATAGAGGGATACATAGATAGAAGAAAGGAGGATACATGTATAGAAAAAAGGAGGATTGATAGATAATCTAATAAATAAAGCTGAGTGTGTGTGTGTGTGTGTGTGTGTGTGTGTGTGTGTGTGTGTGTGTGTGTGTGTGTGTGTGTATGTCCGGGATTGGCATCTGCACCATCGCAGATACAGCCACAACATTTTGCACACTCACACTTCTAGACCCGAGAGCGTAATAGGCTATGTTTTGAGGGGAAATTTTAACCCCGCGCTTTACAGTTATTCACCAAAAAACCTGCCTCCATTAAAGCGAATGGAGCTGGGAGCCACAGTGCAGCCAGAACTTCAGAAGAATGCGCAGCCACGCTCTTATATGGAATGTTGGCATGTCACAATGCAGCCAGGGAAAGAGGCAGACACAGACAGGGAAAGAGGTAGACACAGACAGGGTAAGAAACAGACAGAGACAGACACAAAGAGACAGACTGACAGGGAAAGAGACAGACACAGACAAAGAGACAGAAAGACACAGGGAAACAGACAGGGAAAGAAAGGGAAAGAGAGACAGGGTAAGAGACAGACAAAGAGACAGACACAGGGAAAGAGACAGAGGGAGAGAGGGAAAGAAACAGACAGGGAAAGAGACAGACAGGGAAAGTGACAGAG